>NW_027464885.1:5000-20000 GCF_043290135.1 Rhipicephalus microplus
TCGCAGCTCTTGCGCGCCCGGTCGCAGAGAGGAGTACGCAACCTCGACCGCACTTTCCCTGCAGGCTTCCTTCCGACTCGAAGTCCTGCGGCGGTCTCAACGAGGTGCCACATCCTCAATGCAGTCGGTCGCCCCCGTTTCGGTTGGGCTCTGGCACGACGGTCGCCACCGTCTCGCCCTTGAGTGGCCGCTGTTGGCGCTCGCTGTGAGGTGTTCAGCGTGCTGTCCGTGTTGCCGACGCGGTCAAAACGAGTCGACGGCTCACGTTCCCTTGTGCGCCGAAGGCTCTCTTGATATGTGATCCGACCCTCAGACAGACGAAGCCAAGGGAAGACCCAAGGCCGCAATGTGCGTTCAAAGAATCAGTGCTCAGTGTGTCCTGCAATTCACACCAAGTCTCGCAGCTGGCTGCGTTCTTCATCGACCCGAGAACCGAGTGATCCACCGCTTAGAGTCGTGAAAAAGTGTTTGTTCAATTCCGTACAGTCAAAACCAAACGTTTCTGGCACTCGGCCAAACAGTGGCCAAGAAGGGCGCTTTTCAGCGCACGCTTGGACTCCAAAACTCTGCCGCGCCTTTTTCGGCTGCCGCAAATCGAGCAAACGGTGTGTTTCGGACGGCGTTTCGCTTTCGCTACTTGCGAGTGCTTTCGTGGTCCACCCCTCTATAAATACTCGGGAGGCGTCGAAGCCGGTTCTCCAAGCCGGACCCGTAGGTATCGTTGTGTGCTCGCTCTCATTGGCCCGCCTAACCAGAAAATGCCTGCGGTACACCCATTTGGATAAGAGTGCACGCAGATGCGGGCCTCGACGGCTACACATTTCCTCGGGCGGCCGCCTCCCGGCCTCCGTGGAGCGCGGGATGCACGGTCCCATCGACAAGCCTCTCCCGTTTTTACCGTGGCGTCGCGGTTCACCACGGCAGGCGGGTCGGTCTCCTCCGCATAAAAAGGGGGACCCCCGCTTTTTGTTCCACGAAATCGCACAAGCTTTTTTCGCATCCACGGTTTGCCACCGCACACCAAAATGCCGATCCGGCTGCCTACTTTAGCCAACAGGTGGAGCCAGGCGCGCCGTACTTGCGCGGCACTTCCCACGTCCACCGAAGTCGGTGCCAAGGACCACTTTCGGCGCCGGAGCCGCGTACGAGCCTACTCGAGGCGGAAGAACGAAGCCAGCAAGGGCCTGGCCGCAAGTGCGTTCAATTGTCGGGACGTCCAAGTCCCTCGTTCTTCCGTGCTTCCTCTTTCGGCAAGTCGTTGCGGCACCTTCCCAAAGCGCGCAGACCCGCTAATCGCGACGAGCGCGACGTGGCCGTGCCGCCTTTCCCTCGGCAGCAAGCAAAACGCCTGGCAACGTCGACGCTCCCCTAACCGCGATCTCGCACCGTGTTTCGTGTGGCGAATTCAAAAGCCGGCCGGCGCTGCTGCAACCATTACGGTCGGTACGCATACGCCGCGGAGGGCGGGACGGTCATCGGAGCGTGCGGTTCCTCCATCGAGTACTGCGCACCTCGGCCGTCGCATCGCCGTGCCATGACCGGCCGCGCGTCAACGCGAACCGGTGCCAGCGAGATCCCTCGCCTGCAAGAACCGACCGGCAGCCTCCGTCACCCGAGGACGCGGAGGCGCTTGCCGCGGACGGCGGGACGGTATGCACTGGTGCACAGCGGACCCGTCACATCGCCAGTTCCTTGACCGACCGCCGACGCTTGTGCCGTTCCTCTCGTACTTGGCAGTCGCCGCGCGATTGTCGGGTCTCGTTCTTGCACGCTCGAACGGTCGGGAGGGCACTCGGCTGGCGTTTCGGGAACGCGCAGCCTCGCCTTCTACCGACGTAACCACGACTCGCCGTTCGCGCTCCGCCGCTCCTGTTTACAGTACTAGGCGGTCCCGCAGCGGTCGGGTCGCGCATTTCGAGCGCTTCGAGCCACGGTGCAGTGGCGGGTCGAAAGCCGACCTATGAGTGCGTTGCGCCGTTTGTACCCGCGTCCGCCACCTGGCCGACCGTCCAAGGTCGCGGTGTTGGCGTCCGCTGGGCGCAACAATTTGTCACGGGGTGCCGCTCCACATTCAGGCAGCCCCGTGGGGAAAAGCCGACCCCGCGTCCAAACGGGGTCAGCGGCAGAAAGTGTCGGGCGCAGACGCAGCTGAGGCGCTCACCCTTCACAATCCGTTAATGATCCTTCCGCAGGTTCACCTACGGAAACCTTGTTACGACTTTTACTTCCTCTAAATGATCAAGTTTGGTCATCTTTCCAACAGACCGGCGCAACCGAAAGGCCGCGCCGGACATCGGTCCGAAGACCTCACTAAATCATTCAATCGGTAGTAGCGACGGGCGGTGTGTACAAAGGGCAGGGACGTAATCAACGCGAGCTTATGACTCGCGCTTACTGGGAATTCCTCGTTCAAGGGGAACAATTGCAAGCCCCTATCCCAATCACGAAAGAAGTTCCACGGGTTACCCAGTCTTTTCAGACAGGGATAAAGACACGCTGCTTCCTTCAGTGTAGCGCGCGTGCGGCCCCGGACATCTAAGGGCATCACAGACCTGTTATTGCTCTGTTTCGTGCGGCTAGGAGCCGCTTGTCCCTCTAAGAAGGTTGTAAGGTGCTGGGAACCCCGCACCTATTTAATAGGCTAGAGTCTCGTTCGTTATCGGAATTAACCAGACAAATCGCTCCACCAACTAAGAACGGCCATGCACCACCATCCACCGAATCAAGAAAGAGCTCTCAATCTGTCAATCCTCCCAGTGTCCGGGCCGGGTAAGTTTTCCCGTGTTGAGTCAAATTAAGCCGCAGGCTCCACTCCTGGTGGTGCCCTTCCGTCAATTCCTTTAAGTTTCAGCTTTGCAACCATACTTCCCCCGGAACCCAAATACTTTGGTTTCCCGGAAGCTGCCCGCCGAGTCATTTGAGTAACTCAGGCGGATCGCTGGTTGGCATCGTTTATGGTCAGAACTAGGGCGGTATCTGATCGCCTTCGAACCTCTGACTTTCGTTCTTGATCAATGAAAACATTCTTGGCAAATGCTTTCGCAGTAGTTCGTCTTGCGACGGTCCAAGAATTTCACCTCTAGCGCCGCAATACGAATGCCCCCGTCCGTCCCTCTTAATCATTACCTCGTATTCCAAAAACCAACAGAACAGAAACGAGGTCTTGTTCTATTATTCCATGCAAGTTTATTCAGGCGACTCGCCTGCGTTGAGCACTCTAATTTTTTCAAAGTAAAAGCACCGGCCATCTCGAGGCACACAATGAAGTGCACCAAGAAAGAACCGGCATGATGTTCAGTCCGAGCCGTCGCATCGGGTAGATGCACTACTCGTCTGGAACTGAGATCCAACTACGAGCTTTTTAACCGCAGCAGCTTTAGTATACGCTATTGGAGCTGGAATTACCGCGGCTGCTGGCACCAGACTTGCCCTCCAATTGATCCTCGTTAAAGGATTTAGAGTGTACTCATTTCAATTACGGGGCCTCAAAAGAGTCCCGTATTGTTATTTTTCGTCACTACCTCCCCGTGCCGGGAGTGGGTAATTTGCGCGCCTGCTGCCTTCCTTGGATGTGGTAGCCGTTTCTCAGGCTCCCTCTCCGGAATCGAACCCTGATTCTCCGTTACCCGTAACAACCATGGTAAGCAAGTAACCTACCATCGAAAGTTGATAAGGCAGACACTTGAAAGAAACGTCGCCGGCTCGTGGCCATGCGATCAGCACAAAGTTATCCAGAGTCACCACACAATACGGGCCGAAACCCGATCGATCTTGGTCTAATAAAAGCACCCGTTACCCAAAGGGCTCCAGGCTCACTGCATGTATTAGCTCTAGAATTGCCACAGTTATCCAAGTAGGAAGAAACGATCTAAGGAACCATAACTGATTTAATGAGCCATTCGCGGTTTCGCCTTATTTCGGCATGTACTTAGACATGCATGGCTTAATCTTTGAGACAAGCATATGATTACTGGCAGGATCAACCAGGTAATCGTTCGACTGCGCGTCCGTCCTCGCCTTCGGCGGGCCGGACGCAGTCTGTGTGCGGCGGAGGCCACCTTCAGGCGCCCCAACACGCTTATTTTGCACTCCGAGATGACGGCGTTCGAGCTCGCTACGGCACAACCTTCCCGAAAGACGAGTGGGAGCCGTGCGGCAAGAAGCACGTTCATGCTCGCTCTTTTTCGTTGCATCGACTCGGTCGCGCCGTGCGGGTTGCCCAAGCCCGCTGCACTGTCGGTGGACCGGCCGGAACTAGCAACGGAGCCGAGACTGCAAAGCCGCCAGACGACGGGTCACGCCCGCGTCTTCGGCGCTTTCGCATCTGAATCGCCCGAGGACGACACGGAACACACCTCGATATCGTGGTAAAACGGCACCGTCCGACAACCAGCCCCTAACGCATCAAGCGGATGAGGCTGCAGACGACTGCCGTGGATTCCCCTGGAGCAGACCCGAGGACACGCTTGACGAGGCCGAAGCCCGCCGCATATCAGACACCCGGTCGCTTTCGCGTACGCCGCTCACGAGAACCCCCACATAATAGCAGCGATAAGTACCCAGACCTCCTTGGGCACTAATACGAGCGTACTCGAGAAAATTTCACCGCGGGTGTGCCCCGAAACGTGTGGCACGTTGAGCGTGCCACAAGTCTACGTCGCTCTCAAACCCGCCGAGGTCGTAGAATTTGCGACCCTACTCACGAAATTCCCACCGAGGATACGGCCGCAAACGTACCGCACCTTGGGTAGGCCACGAGTTTGTGCAACACTACGCTGACGGCACAGCACCGAGGTCGTGCGCGCACGCACGGGAAAATTCCGCCGCGGTTTCTGCCGAAAACGTGAGGCACCACGACTCTCCGCAAGTTCGCGTCGACTGCGAAAGACCGAAGTCGTGAACGACGTGTCCGCTACTCGCCGCCGACACGCTGGACACCAAACGTACAACGACTCGACGGCGTCGTAGAGGCCCACGACGCGGTTTTCCTTAACGACGTCTCGGCGTGGCACCGACAGGTTAGAACGGCCGACCAACGTTCCCTGTCCGCCGTTCGGCTCAGTCGAAGGGCTCGGCGACTTCGGCAACGCTGCGAAGCCGCACGGTGACGCACGCCATGTCCCCATTTTTTTTTTTTTTCTTTCTGCGTCTGCCGGGGTGCCCCTATAATAGCAGCGATAAGCACCCAGACCGCCGTGGGTCGCTCGCCCCGGCTGACGTGGTTTTTCGTACTCCTGCGGCGGTCGCCGTCAAGCACGTCCAAATACGCTACTTTCGTGGGCGCATTCACGCTCTTTCGCTTCGCCGGAGTGCCAGCACTCACTCTGCCAAAAACGGCGAACATCCGAGCGGCGGTTCCCACTTTTGCGTCGGCGTCGCAAACCCCGCCCCGGCAGACGAGGTTTGCCGTACTCGTGCGACGGTGGCCGGCGGGCACGTCGAAAGACGCCGATATCGTGCGCGAATTGGCGCACCTTGGCTTCACCGGAGTGCCGCCACTGACTCCTCCAAAAACGGCGAAGATCCGAGCGGCGCTTCCCACTTTCGCATCGGCGTCCCGAACTCCGCCCCGGCTGACGCGGTTTACCGTACTCGTGCGACGGTCGCCGGCGAGCACGTGGAAAGACGCCGATATCGTGCCCGAATCGGCTCCGTTCGGCTTCGCCGGAGTGCCAGCACTGGCTCGGCGAAAGACGACGAACATCCGAGCGACGGTTCTCACTATTGCGTACGCGTCGCAAACCCCGCCCCGGCAGACGCACTTTGCCGTACTCGTGCGACGGTCGCCGGCGAGCACGTAGAAAGACGCCGATATCGTGCCGGAATCGGCCCCGTTTGGCTTCGCCGGAGTGCCAGCACTCACTCGGCCACAAACGGCGAACATCCGAGCGGCGGTTCCCACTTAGCCGTCGGCGTCCCGAACTCCGCCCCGGCAGACGCGGTTGCCGAGCTCGTGCGACTAGCGACCGCGAAGCCGTCTCGCGACGCCGCTTTCGTGCGCGGCTCCCACTGCGACCTGGGTCACCCGAGGTCGACGAGCAAGAAAGAATGTCGAAAAAAATTTTTTTTTTTTTTGCGTCTGCCGGGGTGCCCCTATAATAGCAGCGATAAGCACCCAGACCGCCATGGGTCGCTCGCCCCGGCTGACGTGGTTTTTCGTTTTCCTGCGGTGGTCGTCGTCAAGCACGTCCAAACACGCCACTTTCGTGGGCGCATTCGCGCTCTTTCGCTTCGCCGGAGTGCCAGCACTCACTCTGCCAAAAACGGCGAACATCCTAGTGGCGGTTCCCACTTTTGCGTCGGCGTCGCCAACCCCGCCCCGGCATACGCGGTTTGCCGTACTCGTGCGGCGGTGGCCGGCGGGCACGTCGAAAGACACCGATATCGTGCGCGAGTCGATGCTTCTTGGTCTCGCAGGAGGGCCGCCACTCACTCCTGCAAAAACGGCGAAGATCCGAGCGGCGCTTCCCACTTTTTCGTCGGCATCGCAAACCTCGCCCCGGCAGACGCGCTTTGCCGTACTCGTGCGACGGTCGCCGGCGAGCACGTCGAAATACGCCGATATCGTGCCCGAATCGGCCCCGTTTCGCTTCGCCGGAGTGCCAGCACTCACTCGGCCAAAAACGGCGAACATCCGAGCAGCGGTACCCACTTAGCCGTCGGCATCCCGAACTCCGCGCCGGCTGACGCGGTTGCCGAGCTCGTGCGACTAGCGACCGCGAACGCGTCTCGCGACGCCGCTTTCGTGCGCGGCTCCCATTGCGACCTGGGTTACCCGAGCTCGACCAGCAAAAAAGAAGGTCGAAAAAAAATTTTTTTTTTCTGCGTCTGCCGGGGTGCCCCTATAATAGCAGCGATAAGCACCCAGACCGCCGTGGGTCGCTCGCCCCGGCTGACGTGGTTTTTCGTACTCCTGCAGCGGTCGCCGTCAAGCACGTCCAAATACGCCACTTTCGTGGGCGCTTTCGCGCTCTTTCGCGTCGCCGGTGTGCCAGCACTCACTCTGCCAAAAACGGCGAACATCCTAGTGGCGGTTCCCACTTTTGCGTCGGCGTCGCCAACCCCGCCCCGGCATACGCGGTTTGCCGTACTCGTGCGGCGGTGGCCGGCGGGCACGTCGAAAGACACCGATATCGTGCGCGAGTCGATGCTTCTTGGTCTCGCAGGAGGGCCGCCACTCACTCCTGCAAAAACGGCGAAGATCCGAGCGGCGCTTCCCACTTTTTCGTCGGCATCGCAAACCTCGCCCCGGCAGACGCGCTTTGCCGTACTCGTGCGACGGTCGCCGGCGAGCACGTCGAAATACGCCGATATCGTGCCCGAATCGGCCCCGTTTCGCTTCGCCGGAGTGCCAGCACTCACTCGGCCAAAAACGGCGAACATCCGAGCAGCGGTACCCACTTAGCCGTCGGCATCCCGAACTCCGCGCCGGCTGACGCGGTTGCCGAGCTCGTGCGACTAGCGACCGCGAACGCGTCTCGCGACGCCGCTTTCGTGCGCGGCTCCCATTGCGACCTGGGTTACCCGAGCTCGACCAGCAAAAAAGAAGGTCGAAAAAAAATTTTTTTTTTCTGCGTCTGCCGGGGTGCCCCTATAATAGCAGCGATAAGCACCCAGACCGCCGTGGGTCGCTCGCCCCGGCTGACGTGGTTTTTCGTACTCCTGCAGCGGTCGCCGTCAAGCACGTCCAAATACGCCACTTTCGTGGGCGCTTTCGCGCTCTTTCGCGTCGCCGGTGTGCCAGCACTCACTCTGCCAAAAACGGCCAACATCCGAGCGGCGGTTCCCACTTTTGCGTCGGCGTCGTAAACCCCGCCCCGGCAGACGCGGTTTGCCCTACTCGTTCGACGGTCGCCGGCGAGCGCGTCGAAAGACGCCGATATCGTGCGCTAATTGGCGCTCCTTGGCTTCTCCGGAGTGCCGCCACTCACTCCTCCAAAAACGGCGAAGATCCGAGCGGCGTTCTCCACTTTCGCATCGGCGTCCCGAACTCCGCCCGGGCTGACGCGGTTTACCGTACTCGTGCGACGGTCGCCGCCGGGCACGTCGAAAGACGCCGATATCGTGCCGTAATCGGCCCCGTTTGGCTTCGCCCGAGTGCCAGCACTCACTCGGCCAAAAACGGCGAACATCCGAGCAGCGTTTCCCACTTTCGCATCGGCGTCCCGAAGCCCGCCCCGGCAGACGCGGTTTGCCCTACTCGAGCGACGGTCGCCGGCGATCACGTCGAAAGGCGCCGAATTCGTGCACGAATCGATGCTTCTTGGTCTCGCAGGAGGGCCGCCACTCACTCCTGCAAAAACGGCGAAGATCCGAGTTGCGCTTCCCACTTTTTCGTCGGCGTCCCGAACTACGCCCCGGCTGACGCGGTTTACCGTACTCGTGCGACGGTCGCCGGCGGGCACTTCAAAATACGCCGATTTCGTGGGCGCATTCACGCTGTTTCGCTTCCCCGGAGTGCCAACACTCACTCTGCCGAAAGCGGCGATCATCCGAGCGGCGGTTCCCACTTTTGCGTCGGCTTCGCAAACGGCGCCCCGGCAGACGCGCTCGTGCGACGTACTCGTGCGACGGTCGCCGGCGAGCACGTCGAAAGACGCCGATATCGTGCTCGAATCGACCCCGTTTCGCTTCGCCGGAGTGCTGCCAGTCACGGCGCAGAAAACGGCGAACAAGTGTTTTTTTTTTTTTTTCCTAGAATTTGTGTTATAGAAGGCACATTTGATATCGGACGATAATTTTCAACTTTATCACGCGCACCGATTTTCGTGTAGAGGTTTGCAAGTTTATGGGAATTTCTCCACTTGGAATAATGCGATTTAGTAGTACTACGAGAACTTCATGGATGTACTCAAGGGTACGGGGCAAGTCAGTTACGTCAACACCTGCAGATTTTTTACACTTCAAACTGAAAATTGTTGGTTGTGAGTCCTCGTGTGATATTAAAGGCCGATTCGCTAACACATAGAACAAAGAAAGAAAGGAAGAAAAAACGCCCGCGCTCGCTCAAGAAACCTGGGTTCGCAACAAGTGGCAACAACAAGCAACCGAGCGAGTGCGCCAAAACCCGTGGCGGCCGAACAAACGCGAAGTCCCAACCGCGTCAGCCGGGGCGGCACGGGACAGGAAAAATCACTTCAGCCGGGGCGGCGGGGTCCGAACTGCGTCTGCCGGGGCGGCACGAAACCGCGTCAGCCGGGGCGGCGCGAAAACCGCGTCTGCCGGGGCGGCACGAAACCGCGTCAGCCGGGGCGGCGCGAAAACTGCGTCAGCCGGGGCGAGCCCGGGTGCGGCACCACCGGGAAAACTGTGGCAAACAGACATGGCGATCGAGTGAGTGGGCCGCCAGCCAGGCACAGCCGAAAAGTGCTAAGTCCGAACTGCGTCTGCCGGGGCGGCACGAAACCGCGTCAGCCGGGGCGGCGCGAAAACCGCGTCTGCCGGGGCGGCACGAAACCGCGTCAGCCGGGGCGGCGCGAAAACTGCGTCAGCCGGGGCGAGCCCGGGTGCGGCACCACCGGGAAAACTGTGGCAAACAGACATGGCGATCGAGTGAGTGGGCCGCCAGCCAGGCACAGCCGAAAAGTGCTAAGTCCGAACTGCGTCAGCCGGGGCGGCAAAAACCGCGTCAGCCGGGGCGGCGCAAAAAACCGCGTCTGCCGGGGCGGCACGAAACCGCGTCAGCCGGGGCGGCGCGAAAACTGCGTCAGCCGGGGCGAAAGAAAAAAAAAAAACGCGTCTGCCGGGGCGAGCCCGGGTGCGGCACCACCGGGAAAACTGTGGCAAACAGACATGGCGATCGAGTGAGTGGGCCGCCAGCCAGGCACAGCCGAAAAGTGCTAAGTCCGAACTGCGTCTGCCGGGGCGGCACGAAACCGCGTCAGCCGGGGCGGCGCGAAAACCGCGTCTGCCGGGGCGGCACGAAACCGCGTCAGCCGGGGCGGCGCGAAAACTGCGTCAGCCGGGGCGAGCCCGGGTGCGGCACCACCGGGAAAACTGTGGCAAACAGACATGGCGATCGAGTGAGTGGGCCGCCAGCCAGGCACAGCCGAAAAGTGCTAAGTCCGAACTGCGTCTGCCGGGGCGGCACGAAACCGCGTCAGCCGGGGCGGCGCGAAAACCGCGTCTGCCGGGGCGGCACGAAACCGCGTCAGCCGGGGCGGCGCGAAAACTGCGTCAGCCGGGGCGAGCCCGGGTGCGGCACCACCGGGAAAACTGTGGCAAACAGACATGGCGATCGAGTGAGTGGGCCGCCAGCCAGGCACAGCCGAAAAGTGCAAAGTCCGAACCGTGTCAGCCGGGGCGACGCAAAAACCGCGTCAGCCGGGGCGGCGCGAAAACCGCGTCAGCCGGGGCGGCACGAAACCGCGTCAGCCGGGGCGGCGCGAAAACTGCGTCAGCCGGGGCGGCGCGAAAACCTCGTCAGCCGGGGCGAGCGAAAAGGGGGGGGGGGGAACCACGTCTGCCGGGGCGAAAGAAAAAAAAAACGCGTCTGCCGGGGCGAGCCCGGGTGCGGCACCACCGGGAAGACTGTGGCAAACAGACATGGCGATCGAGTGAGTGGGCCGCCAGCCAGGCTCAGCCCAAAAAGTGCCAAGTCCGAACTGCGTCAGCCGGGGCGGCAAAAACCGCGTCAGCCGGGGCGGCGCGAAAACCGCGTCTGCCGGGGCGGCGCGAAAACTGCGTCAGCCGGGGCGAGCCCGGGTGCGGCACCACCGGGAAAACTGTGGCTAACAGACATGGCGATCGAGTGAGTGGGCCACCAGCCAGGCTCAGCCAAAAAGTGCCAAGTCCGAACTGCGTCAGCCGGGGCGGCAAAAACCGCGTCAGCCGGGGCGGCGCAAAAAAACCGCGTCTGCCGGGGCGGCACGAAACCGCGTCAGCCGGGGCGGCGCGAAAACTGCGTCAGCCGGGGCGAAAGAAAAAAAAAAACGCGTCTGCCGGGGCGAGCCCGGGTGCGGCACCACCGGGAAAACTGTGGCAAACAGACATGGCGATCGAGTGAGTGGGCCGCCAGCCAGGCACAGCCGAAAAGTGCTAAGTCCGAACTGCGTCTGCCGGGGCGGCACGAAACCGCGTCAGCCGGGGCGGCGCGAAAACCGCGTCTGCCGGGGCGGCACGAAACCGCGTCAGCCGGGGCGGCGCGAAAACTGCGTCAGCCGGGGCGAGCCCGGGTGCGGCACCACCGGGAAAACTGTGGCAAACAGACATGGCGATCGAGTGAGTGGGCCGCCAGCCAGGCACAGCCGAAAAGTGCTAAGTCCGAACTGCGTCTGCCGGGGCGGCACGAAACCGCGTCAGCCGGGGCGGCGCGAAAACCGCGTCTGCCGGGGCGGCACGAAACCGCGTCAGCCGGGGCGGCGCGAAAACTGCGTCAGCCGGGGCGAGCCCGGGTGCGGCACCACCGGGAAAACTGTGGCAAACAGACATGGCGATCGAGTGAGTGGGCCGCCAGCCAGGCACAGCCGAAAAGTGCTAAGTCCGAACTGCGTCAGCCGGGGCGGCAAAAACCGCGTCAGCCGGGGCGGCGCAAAAAACCGCGTCTGCCGGGGCGGCACGAAACCGCGTCAGCCGGGGCGGCGCGAAAACTGCGTCAGCCGGGGCGAAAGAAAAAAAAAAACGCGTCTGCCGGGGCGAGCCCGGGTGCGGCACCACCGGGAAAACTGTGGCAAACAGACATGGCGATCGAGTGAGTGGGCCGCCAGCCAGGCACAGCCGAAAAGTGCTAAGTCCGAACTGCGTCTGCCGGGGCGGCACGAAACCGCGTCAGCCGGGGCGGCGCGAAAACCGCGTCTGCCGGGGCGGCACGAAACCGCGTCAGCCGGGGCGGCGCGAAAACTGCGTCAGCCGGGGCGAGCCCGGGTGCGGCACCACCGGGAAAACTGTGGCAAACAGACATGGCGATTGAGTGAGTGGGCCGCCAGCCAGGCACAGCCGAAAAGTGCTAAGTCCGAACTGCGTCTGCCGGGGCGGCACGAAACCGCGTCAGCCGGGGCGGCGCGAAAACCGCGTCTGCCGGGGCGGCACGAAACCGCGTCAGCCGGGGCGGCGCGAAAACTGCGTCAGCCGGGGCGAGCCCGGGTGCGGCACCACCGGGAAAACTGTGGCAAACAGACATGGCGATCGAGTGAGTGGGCCGCCAGCCAGGCACAGCCGAAAAGTGCTAAGTCCGAACTGCGTCTGCCGGGGCGGCACGAAACCGCGTCAGCCGGGGCGGCGCGAAAACCGCGTCTGCCGGGGCGGCACGAAACCGCGTCAGCCGGGGCGGCGCGAAAACTGCGTCAGCCGGGGCGAGCCCGGGTGCGGCACCACCGGGAAAACTGTGGCAAACAGACATGGCGATCGAGTGAGTGGGCCGCCAGCCAGGCACAGCCGAAAAGTGCAAAGTCCGAACCGTGTCAGCCGGGGCGACGCAAAAACCGCGTCAGCCGGGGCGGCGCGAAAACCGCGTCAGCCGGGGCGGCACGAAACCGCGTCAGCCGGGGCGGCGCGAAAACTGCGTCAGCCGGGGCGGCGCGAAAACCTCGTCAGCCGGGGCGAGCGAAAAGGGGGGGGGGGGAACCACGTCTGCCGGGGCGAAAGAAAAAAAAAACGCGTCTGCCGGGGCGAGCCCGGGTGCGGCACCACCGGGAAGACTGTGGCAAACAGACATGGCGATCGAGTGAGTGGGCCGCCAGCCAGGCTCAGCCCAAAAAGTGCCAAGTCCGAACTGCGTCAGCCGGGGCGGCAAAAACCGCGTCAGCCGGGGCGGCGCGAAAACCGCGTCTGCCGGGGCGGCGCGAAAACTGCGTCAGCCGGGGCGAGCCCGGGTGCGGCACCACCGGGAAAACTGTGGCTAACAGACATGGCGATCGAGTGAGTGGGCCACCAGCCAGGCTCAGCCAAAAAGTGCCAAGTCCGAACTGCGTCAGCCGGGGCGGCAAAAACCGCGTCAGCCGGGGCGGCGCAAAAAAACCGCGTCTGCCGGGGCGGCACGAAACCGCGTCAGCCGGGGCGGCGCGAAAACTGCGTCAGCCGGGGCGAAAGAAAAAAAAAAACGCGTCTGCCGGGGCGAGCCCGGGTGCGGCACCACCGGGAAAACTGTGGCAAACAGACATGGCGATCGAGTGAGTGGGCCGCCAGCCAGGCACAGCCGAAAAGTGCTAAGTCCGAACTGCGTCTGCCGGGGCGGCACGAAACCGCGTCAGCCGGGGCGGCGCGAAAACCGCGTCTGCCGGGGCGGCACGAAACCGCGTCAGCCGGGGCGGCGCGAAAACTGCGTCAGCCGGGGCGAGCCCGGGTGCGGCACCACCGGGAAAACTGTGGCAAACAGACATGGCGATCGAGTGAGTGGGCCGCCAGCCAGGCACAGCCGAAAAGTGCTAAGTCCGAACTGCGTCTGCCGGGGCGGCACGAAACCGCGTCAGCCGGGGCGGCGCGAAAACCGCGTCTGCCGGGGCGGCACGAAACCGCGTCAGCCGGGGCGGCGCGAAAACTGCGTCAGCCGGGGCGAGCCCGGGTGCGGCACCACCGGGAAAACTGTGGCAAACAGACATGGCGATCGAGTGAGTGGGCCGCCAGCCAGGCACAGCCGAAAAGTGCTAAGTCCGAACTGCGTCAGCCGGGGCGGCAAAAACCGCGTCAGCCGGGGCGGCGCAAAAAACCGCGTCTGCCGGGGCGGCACGAAACCGCGTCAGCCGGGGCGGCGCGAAAACTGCGTCAGCCGGGGCGAAAGAAAAAAAAAAACGCGTCTGCCGGGGCGAGCCCGGGTGCGGCACCACCGGGAAAACTGTGGCAAACAGACATGGCGATCGAGTGAGTGGGCCGCCAGCCAGGCACAGCCGAAAAGTGCTAAGTCCGAACTGCGTCTGCCGGGGCGGCACGAAACCGCGTCAGCCGGGGCGGCGCGAAAACCGCGTCTGCCGGGGCGGCACGAAACCGCGTCAGCCGGGGCGGCGCGAAAACTGCGTCAGCCGGGGCGAGCCCGGGTGCGGCACCACCGGGAAAACTGTGGCAAACAGACATGGCGATTGAGTGAGTGGGCCGCCAGCCAGGCACAGCCGAAAAGTGCTAAGTCCGAACTGCGTCTGCCGGGGCGGCACGAAACCGCGTCAGCCGGGGCGGCGCGAAAACCGCGTCTGCCGGGGCGGCACGAAACCGCGTCAGCCGGGGCGGCGCGAAAACTGCGTCAGCCGGGGCGAGCCCGGGTGCGGCACCACCGGGAAAACTGTGGCAAACAGACATGGCGATCGAGTGAGTGGGCCGCCAGCCAGGCACAGCCGAAAAGTGCTAAGTCCGAACTGCGTCTGCTGGGGCGGCACGAAACCGCGTCAGCCGGGGCGGCGCGAAAACCGCGTCTGCCGGGGCGGCACGAAACCGCGTCAGCCGGGGCGGCGCGAAAACTGCGTCAGCCGGGGCGAGCCCGGGTGCGGCACCACCGGGAAAACTGTGGCAAACAGACATGGCGATCGAGTGAGTGGGCCGCCAGCCAGGCACAGCCGAAAAGTGCAAAGTCCGAACCGTGTCAGCCGGGGCGACGCAAAAACCGCGTCAGCCGGGGCGGCGCGAAAACCGCGTCTGCCGGGGCGGCACGAAACCGCGTCAGCCGGGGCGGCGCGAAAACTGCGTCAGCCGGGGCGAGCCCGGGTGCGGCACCACCGGGAAAACTGTGGCAAACAGACATGGCGATCGAGTGAGTGGGCCGCCAGCCAGGCACAGCCGAAAAGTGCTAAGTCCGAACTGCGTCAGCCGGGGCGGCAAAAACCGCGTCAGCCGGGGCGGCGCAAAAACCGCGTCTGCCGGGGCGAAATAAAAAAAAAAACAAAGAAAAAAGCCCGCGCTTAATCAAAAGAAAACAAAGAAAAAAGCTTGCGCTTAATCAAAAGAAAACAAACAAAAAAAGTTCGCGCTTAAGCCTGGCGGTGGAACCACCGGGGCAAACAGACCTGGCGATCGAGTGAGTGGGCCGCCAGCCGGGGTGAGCCAAAAAGTGCAAAGTCCGAACCGCGTCAGCCGGGGCGG
>NW_027464885.1:27500-40000 GCF_043290135.1 Rhipicephalus microplus
AAAAGGGGGACCCCCGCTTTTTGTTCCACGAAATCGCACAAGCTTTTTTCGCATCCACGGTTTGCCACCGCACACCAAAATGCCGATCCGGCTGCCTACTTTAGCCAACAGGTGGAGCCAGGCGCGCCGTACTTGCGCGGCACTTCCCACGTCCACCGAAGTCGGTGCCAAGGACCACTTTCGGCGCCGGAGCCGCGTACGAGCCTACTCGAGGCGGAAGAACGAAGCCAGCAAGGGCCTGGCCGCAAGTGCGTTCAATTGTCGGGACGTCCAAGTCCCTCGTTCTTCCGTGCTTCCTCTTTCGGCAAGTCGTTGCGGCACCTTCCCAAAGCGCGCAGACCCGCTAATCGCGACGAGCGCGACGTGGCCGTGCCGCCTTTCCCTCGGCAGCAAGCAAAACGCCTGGCAACGTCGACGCTCCCCTAACCGCGATCTCGCACCGTGTTTCGTGTGGCGAATTCAAAAGCCGGCCGGCGCTGCTGCAACCATTACGGTCGGTACGCATACGCCGCGGAGGGCGGGACGGTCATCGGAGCGTGCGGTTCCTCCATCGAGTACTGCGCACCTCGGCCGTCGCATCGCCGTGCCATGACCGGCCGCGCGTCAACGCGAACCGGTGCCAGCGAGATCCCTCGCCTGCAAGAACCGACCGGCAGCCTCCGTCACCCGAGGACGCGGAGGCGCTTGCCGCGGACGGCGGGACGGTATGCACTGGTGCACAGCGGACCCGTCACATCGCCAGTTCCTTGACCGACCGCCGACGCTTGTGCCGTTCCTCTCGTACTTGGCAGTCGCCGCGCGATTGTCGGGTCTCGTTCTTGCACGCTCGAACGGTCGGGAGGGCACTCGGCTGGCGTTTCGGGAACGCGCAGCCTCGCCTTCTACCGACGTAACCACGACTCGCCGTTCGCGCTCCGCCGCTCCTGTTTACAGTACTAGGCGGTCCCGCAGCGGTCGGGTCGCGCATTTCGAGCGCTTCGAGCCACGGTGCAGTGGCGGGTCGAAAGCCGACCTATGAGTGCGTTGCGCCGTTTGTACCCGCGTCCGCCACCTGGCCGACCGTCCAAGGTCGCGGTGTTGGCGTCCGCTGGGCGCAACAATTTGTCACGGGGTGCCGCTCCACATTCAGGCAGCCCCGTGGGGAAAAGCCGACCCCGCGTCCAAACGGGGTCAGCGGCAGAAAGTGTCGGGCGCAGACGCAGCTGAGGCGCTCACCCTTCACAATCCGTTAATGATCCTTCCGCAGGTTCACCTACGGAAACCTTGTTACGACTTTTACTTCCTCTAAATGATCAAGTTTGGTCATCTTTCCAACAGACCGGCGCAACCGAAAGGCCGCGCCGGACATCGGTCCGAAGACCTCACTAAATCATTCAATCGGTAGTAGCGACGGGCGGTGTGTACAAAGGGCAGGGACGTAATCAACGCGAGCTTATGACTCGCGCTTACTGGGAATTCCTCGTTCAAGGGGAACAATTGCAAGCCCCTATCCCAATCACGAAAGAAGTTCCACGGGTTACCCAGTCTTTTCAGACAGGGATAAAGACACGCTGCTTCCTTCAGTGTAGCGCGCGTGCGGCCCCGGACATCTAAGGGCATCACAGACCTGTTATTGCTCTGTTTCGTGCGGCTAGGAGCCGCTTGTCCCTCTAAGAAGGTTGTAAGGTGCTGGGAACCCCGCACCTATTTAATAGGCTAGAGTCTCGTTCGTTATCGGAATTAACCAGACAAATCGCTCCACCAACTAAGAACGGCCATGCACCACCATCCACCGAATCAAGAAAGAGCTCTCAATCTGTCAATCCTCCCAGTGTCCGGGCCGGGTAAGTTTTCCCGTGTTGAGTCAAATTAAGCCGCAGGCTCCACTCCTGGTGGTGCCCTTCCGTCAATTCCTTTAAGTTTCAGCTTTGCAACCATACTTCCCCCGGAACCCAAATACTTTGGTTTCCCGGAAGCTGCCCGCCGAGTCATTTGAGTAACTCAGGCGGATCGCTGGTTGGCATCGTTTATGGTCAGAACTAGGGCGGTATCTGATCGCCTTCGAACCTCTGACTTTCGTTCTTGATCAATGAAAACATTCTTGGCAAATGCTTTCGCAGTAGTTCGTCTTGCGACGGTCCAAGAATTTCACCTCTAGCGCCGCAATACGAATGCCCCCGTCCGTCCCTCTTAATCATTACCTCGTATTCCAAAAACCAACAGAACAGAAACGAGGTCTTGTTCTATTATTCCATGCAAGTTTATTCAGGCGACTCGCCTGCGTTGAGCACTCTAATTTTTTCAAAGTAAAAGCACCGGCCATCTCGAGGCACACAATGAAGTGCACCAAGAAAGAACCGGCATGATGTTCAGTCCGAGCCGTCGCATCGGGTAGATGCACTACTCGTCTGGAACTGAGATCCAACTACGAGCTTTTTAACCGCAGCAGCTTTAGTATACGCTATTGGAGCTGGAATTACCGCGGCTGCTGGCACCAGACTTGCCCTCCAATTGATCCTCGTTAAAGGATTTAGAGTGTACTCATTTCAATTACGGGGCCTCAAAAGAGTCCCGTATTGTTATTTTTCGTCACTACCTCCCCGTGCCGGGAGTGGGTAATTTGCGCGCCTGCTGCCTTCCTTGGATGTGGTAGCCGTTTCTCAGGCTCCCTCTCCGGAATCGAACCCTGATTCTCCGTTACCCGTAACAACCATGGTAAGCAAGTAACCTACCATCGAAAGTTGATAAGGCAGACACTTGAAAGAAACGTCGCCGGCTCGTGGCCATGCGATCAGCACAAAGTTATCCAGAGTCACCACACAATACGGGCCGAAACCCGATCGATCTTGGTCTAATAAAAGCACCCGTTACCCAAAGGGCTCCAGGCTCACTGCATGTATTAGCTCTAGAATTGCCACAGTTATCCAAGTAGGAAGAAACGATCTAAGGAACCATAACTGATTTAATGAGCCATTCGCGGTTTCGCCTTATTTCGGCATGTACTTAGACATGCATGGCTTAATCTTTGAGACAAGCATATGATTACTGGCAGGATCAACCAGGTAATCGTTCGACTGCGCGTCCGTCCTCGCCTTCGGCGGGCCGGACGCAGTCTGTGTGCGGCGGAGGCCACCTTCAGGCGCCCCAACACGCTTATTTTGCACTCCGAGATGACGGCGTTCGAGCTCGCTACGGCACAACCTTCCCGAAAGACGAGTGGGAGCCGTGCGGCAAGAAGCACGTTCATGCTCGCTCTTTTTCGTTGCATCGACTCGGTCGCGCCGTGCGGGTTGCCCAAGCCCGCTGCACTGTCGGTGGACCGGCCGGAACTAGCAACGGAGCCGAGACTGCAAAGCCGCCAGACGACGGGTCACGCCCGCGTCTTCGGCGCTTTCGCATCTGAATCGCCCGAGGACGACACGGAACACACCTCGATATCGTGGTAAAACGGCACCGTCCGACAACCAGCCCCTAACGCATCAAGCGGATGAGGCTGCAGACGACTGCCGTGGATTCCCCTGGAGCAGACCCGAGGACACGCTTGACGAGGCCGAAGCCCGCCGCATATCAGACACCCGGTCGCTTTCGCGTACGCCGCTCACGAGAACCCCCACATAATAGCAGCGATAAGTACCCAGACCTCCTTGGGCACTAATACGAGCGTACTCGAGAAAATTTCACCGCGGGTGTGCCCCGAAACGTGTGGCACGTTGAGCGTGCCACAAGTCTACGTCGCTCTCAAACCCGCCGAGGTCGTAGAATTTGCGACCCTACTCACGAAATTCCCACCGAGGATACGGCCGCAAACGTACCGCACCTTGGGTAGGCCACGAGTTTGTGCAACACTACGCTGACGGCACAGCACCGAGGTCGTGCGCGCACGCACGGGAAAATTCCGCCGCGGTTTCTGCCGAAAACGTGAGGCACCACGACTCTCCGCAAGTTCGCGTCGACTGCGAAAGACCGAAGTCGTGAACGACGTGTCCGCTACTCGCCGCCGACACGCTGGACACCAAACGTACAACGACTCGACGGCGTCGTAGAGGCCCACGACGCGGTTTTCCTTAACGACGTCTCGGCGTGGCACCGACAGGTTAGAACGGCCGACCAACGTTCCCTGTCCGCCGTTCGGCTCAGTCGAAGGGCTCGGCGACTTCGGCAACGCTGCGAAGCCGCACGGTGACGCACGCCATGTCCCCATTTTTTTTTTTTTTTTTCTTTCTGCGTCTGCCGGGGTGCCCCTATAATAGCAGCGATAAGCACCCAGACCGCCGTGGGTCGCTCGCCCCGGCTGACGTGGTTTTTCGTACTCCTGCGGCGGTCGCCGTCAAGCACGTCCAAATACGCTACTTTCGTGGGCGCATTCACGCTCTTTCGCTTCGCCGGAGTGCCAGCACTCACTCTGCCAAAAACGGCGAACATCCGAGCGGCGGTTCCCACTTTTGCGTCGGCGTCGCAAACCCCGCCCCGGCAGACGAGGTTTGCCGTACTCGTGCGACGGTGGCCGGCGGGCACGTCGAAAGACGCCGATATCGTGCGCGAATTGGCGCACCTTGGCTTCACCGGAGTGCCGCCACTGACTCCTCCAAAAACGGCGAAGATCCGAGCGGCGCTTCCCACTTTCGCATCGGCGTCCCGAACTCCGCCCCGGCTGACGCGGTTTACCGTACTCGTGCGACGGTCGCCGGCGAGCACGTGGAAAGACGCCGATATCGTGCCCGAATCGGCTCCGTTCGGCTTCGCCGGAGTGCCAGCACTGGCTCGGCGAAAGACGACGAACATCCGAGCGACGGTTCTCACTATTGCGTACGCGTCGCAAACCCCGCCCCGGCAGACGCACTTTGCCGTACTCGTGCGACGGTCGCCGGCGAGCACGTAGAAAGACGCCGATATCGTGCCGGAATCGGCCCCGTTTGGCTTCGCCGGAGTGCCAGCACTCACTCGGCCACAAACGGCGAACATCCGAGCGGCGGTTCCCACTTAGCCGTCGGCGTCCCGAACTCCGCCCCGGCAGACGCGGTTGCCGAGCTCGTGCGACTAGCGACCGCGAAGCCGTCTCGCGACGCCGCTTTCGTGCGCGGCTCCCACTGCGACCTGGGTCACCCGAGGTCGACGAGCAAGAAAGAATGTCGAAAAAAAATTTTTTTTTTTTTTGCGTCTGCCGGGGTGCCCCTATAATAGCAGCGATAAGCACCCAGACCGCCATGGGTCGCTCGCCCCGGCTGACGTGGTTTTTCGTTTTCCTGCGGTGGTCGTCGTCAAGCACGTCCAAACACGCCACTTTCGTGGGCGCATTCGCGCTCTTTCGCTTCGCCGGAGTGCCAGCACTCACTCTGCCAAAAACGGCGAACATCCTAGTGGCGGTTCCCACTTTTGCGTCGGCGTCGCCAACCCCGCCCCGGCATACGCGGTTTGCCGTACTCGTGCGGCGGTGGCCGGCGGGCACGTCGAAAGACACCGATATCGTGCGCGAGTCGATGCTTCTTGGTCTCGCAGGAGGGCCGCCACTCACTCCTGCAAAAACGGCGAAGATCCGAGCGGCGCTTCCCACTTTTTCGTCGGCATCGCAAACCTCGCCCCGGCAGACGCGCTTTGCCGTACTCGTGCGACGGTCGCCGGCGAGCACGTCGAAATACGCCGATATCGTGCCCGAATCGGCCCCGTTTCGCTTCGCCGGAGTGCCAGCACTCACTCGGCCAAAAACGGCGAACATCCGAGCAGCGGTACCCACTTAGCCGTCGGCATCCCGAACTCCGCGCCGGCTGACGCGGTTGCCGAGCTCGTGCGACTAGCGACCGCGAACGCGTCTCGCGACGCCGCTTTCGTGCGCGGCTCCCATTGCGACCTGGGTTACCCGAGCTCGACCAGCAAAAAAGAAGGTCGAAAAAAAATTTTTTTTTTCTGCGTCTGCCGGGGTGCCCCTATAATAGCAGCGATAAGCACCCAGACCGCCGTGGGTCGCTCGCCCCGGCTGACGTGGTTTTTCGTACTCCTGCAGCGGTCGCCGTCAAGCACGTCCAAATACGCCACTTTCGTGGGCGCTTTCGCGCTCTTTCGCGTCGCCGGTGTGCCAGCACTCACTCTGCCAAAAACGGCGAACATCCTAGTGGCGGTTCCCACTTTTGCGTCGGCGTCGCCAACCCCGCCCCGGCATACGCGGTTTGCCGTACTCGTGCGGCGGTGGCCGGCGGGCACGTCGAAAGACACCGATATCGTGCGCGAGTCGATGCTTCTTGGTCTCGCAGGAGGGCCGCCACTCACTCCTGCAAAAACGGCGAAGATCCGAGCGGCGCTTCCCACTTTTTCGTCGGCATCGCAAACCTCGCCCCGGCAGACGCGCTTTGCCGTACTCGTGCGACGGTCGCCGGCGAGCACGTCGAAATACGCCGATATCGTGCCCGAATCGGCCCCGTTTCGCTTCGCCGGAGTGCCAGCACTCACTCGGCCAAAAACGGCGAACATCCGAGCAGCGGTACCCACTTAGCCGTCGGCATCCCGAACTCCGCGCCGGCTGACGCGGTTGCCGAGCTCGTGCGACTAGCGACCGCGAACGCGTCTCGCGACGCCGCTTTCGTGCGCGGCTCCCATTGCGACCTGGGTTACCCGAGCTCGACCAGCAAAAAAGAAGGTCGAAAAAAAATTTTTTTTTTCTGCGTCTGCCGGGGTGCCCCTATAATAGCAGCGATAAGCACCCAGACCGCCGTGGGTCGCTCGCCCCGGCTGACGTGGTTTTTCGTACTCCTGCAGCGGTCGCCGTCAAGCACGTCCAAATACGCCACTTTCGTGGGCGCTTTCGCGCTCTTTCGCGTCGCCGGTGTGCCAGCACTCACTCTGCCAAAAACGGCCAACATCCGAGCGGCGGTTCCCACTTTTGCGTCGGCGTCGTAAACCCCGCCCCGGCAGACGCGGTTTGCCCTACTCGTTCGACGGTCGCCGGCGAGCGCGTCGAAAGACGCCGATATCGTGCGCTAATTGGCGCTCCTTGGCTTCTCCGGAGTGCCGCCACTCACTCCTCCAAAAACGGCGAAGATCCGAGCGGCGTTCTCCACTTTCGCATCGGCGTCCCGAACTCCGCCCGGGCTGACGCGGTTTACCGTACTCGTGCGACGGTCGCCGCCGGGCACGTCGAAAGACGCCGATATCGTGCCGTAATCGGCCCCGTTTGGCTTCGCCCGAGTGCCAGCACTCACTCGGCCAAAAACGGCGAACATCCGAGCAGCGTTTCCCACTTTCGCATCGGCGTCCCGAAGCCCGCCCCGGCAGACGCGGTTTGCCCTACTCGAGCGACGGTCGCCGGCGATCACGTCGAAAGGCGCCGAATTCGTGCACGAATCGATGCTTCTTGGTCTCGCAGGAGGGCCGCCACTCACTCCTGCAAAAACGGCGAAGATCCGAGTTGCGCTTCCCACTTTTTCGTCGGCGTCCCGAACTACGCCCCGGCTGACGCGGTTTACCGTACTCGTGCGACGGTCGCCGGCGGGCACTTCAAAATACGCCGATTTCGTGGGCGCATTCACGCTGTTTCGCTTCCCCGGAGTGCCAACACTCACTCTGCCGAAAGCGGCGATCATCCGAGCGGCGGTTCCCACTTTTGCGTCGGCTTCGCAAACGGCGCCCCGGCAGACGCGCTCGTGCGACGTACTCGTGCGACGGTCGCCGGCGAGCACGTCGAAAGACGCCGATATCGTGCTCGAATCGACCCCGTTTCGCTTCGCCGGAGTGCTGCCAGTCACGGCGCAGAGAACGGCGAACAAGTGTTTTTTTTTTTTTTTCCTAGAATTTGTGTTATAGAAGGCACATTTGATATCGGACGATAATTTTCAACTTTATCACGCGCACCGATTTTCGTGTAGAGGTTTGCAAGTTTATGGGAATTTCTCCACTTGGAATAATGCGATTTAGTAGTACTACGAGAACTTCATGGATGTACTCAAGGGTACGGGGCAAGTCAGTTACGTCAACACCTGCAGATTTTTTACACTTCAAACTGAAAATTGTTGGTTGTGAGTCCTCGTGTGATATTAAAGGCCGATTCGCTAACACATAGAACAAAGAAAGAAAGGAAGAAAAAACGCCCGCGCTCGCTCAAGAAACCTGGGTTCGCAACAAGTGGCAACAACAAGCAACCGAGCGAGTGCGCCAAAACCCGTGGCGGCCGAACAAACGCGAAGTCCCAACCGCGTCAGCCGGGGCGGCACGGGACAGGAAAAATCACTTCAGCCGGGGCGGCGGGGCACCGAATAAACCTCGTCACCTCGTCGCAGGATAAAAGAGGAAACAAAAAGTCTAAACAGCGTCTGCTGGAGCGAATGCGTAATAAAACAACAACAACAACAAAAAAAAAACACCCGCGCTCAAGAAGTCTGCAATCCTCACAAAAGGCGACTGTGACCGAGCAGCGTCAGCCGGGGCCGTGCGGAAACGGAAAAACCGCGACTACCGGGGCGTCGAGGCACCGAAAAATCCACTTCAGCCGCGGCGAAAAAAAAAACAAAAAGAAAGACGGAGGGGGGGGGGGGAACCACGTCTGCCGGGGCGAAGGAAAAAAAAAAACGCGTCTGCCGGGGCGAGCCCGGGTGCGGCACCACCGGGAAAACTGTGGCAAACAGACATGGCGATCGAGTGAGTGGGCCGCCAGCCAGGCTCAGCCAAAAAGTGCAAAGTCCGAACTGCGTCAGCCGGGGCGGCAAAAACCGCGTCAGCCGGGGCGGCGCAAAAAACCGCGTCTGCCGGGGCGGCACGAAACCGCGTCAGCCGGGGCGGGGCGAAAACTGCGTCAGCCGGGGCGAAAAGAAAAAAAAAAAACGCGTCTGCCGGGGCAAGCCCGGGTGCGGCACCACCGGGAAAACTGTGGCAAACAGACATGGCGATCGAGTGAGTGGGCCGCCAGCCAGGCACAGCCGAAAAGTGCAAAGTCCGAAACGTGTCAGCCGGGGCGACGCAAAAACCGCGTCAGCCGGGGCGGCGCGAAAACCGCGTCAGCCGGGGCGGCACGAAACCGCGTCAGCCGGGGCGGCGCGAAAACTGCGTCAGCCGGGGCGGCGCGAAAACCTCGTCAGCCGGGGCGAGCGAAAAGGGGGGGGGGGGAACCACGTCTGCCGGGGCGAAAGAAAAAAAAACGCGTCTGCCGGGGCGAGCCCGGGTGCGGCACCACCGGGAAGACTGTGGCAAACAGACATGGCGATCGAGTGAGTGGGCCGCCAGCCAGGCTCAGCCCAAAAAGTGCCAAGTCCGAACTGCGTCAGCCGGGGCGGCAAAAACCGCGTCAGCCGGGGCGGCGCGAAAACCGCGTCTGCCGGGGCGGCGCGAAAACTGCGTCTGCCGGGGCGAGCCCGGGTGCGGCACCACCGGGAAAACTGTGGCAAACAGACATGGCGATCGAGTGAGTGGGCCGCCAGCCAGGCACAGCCGAAAAGTGCTAAGTCCGAACTGCGTCTGCCGGGGCGGCACGAAACCGCGTCAGCCGGGGCGGCGCGAAAACCGCGTCTGCCGGGGCGGCACGAAACCGCGTCAGCCGGGGCGGCGCGAAAACTGCGTCAGCCGGGGCGAGCCCGGGTGCGGCACCACCGGGAAAACTGTGGCAAACAGACATGGCGATCGAGTGAGTGGGCCGCCAGCCAGGCACAGCCGAAAAGTGCTAAGTCCGAACTGCGTCTGCCGGGGCGGCACGAAACCGCGTCAGCCGGGGCGGCGCGAAAACCGCGTCTGCCGGGGCGGCACGAAACCGCGTCAGCCGGGGCGGCGCGAAAACTGCGTCAGCCGGGGCGAGCCCGGGTGCGGCACCACCGGGAAAACTGTGGCAAACAGACATGGCGATCGAGTGAGTGGGCCGCCAGCCAGGCACAGCCGAAAAGTGCTAAGTCCGAACTGCGTCAGCCGGGGCGGCAAAAACCGCGTCAGCCGGGGCGGCGCAAAAAACCGCGTCTGCCGGGGCGGCACGAAACCGCGTCAGCCGGGGCGGCGCGAAAACTGCGTCAGCCGGGGCGAGCCCGGGTGCGGCACCACCGGGAAAACTGTGGCAAACAGACATGGCGATCGAGTGAGTGGGCCGCCAGCCAGGCACAGCCGAAAAGTGCTAAGTCCGAACTGCGTCTGCCGGGGCGGCACGAAACCGCGTCAGCCGGGGCGGCGCGAAAACCGCGTCTGCCGGGGCGGCACGAAACCGCGTCAGCCGGGGCGGCGCGAAAACTGCGTCAGCCGGGGCGAGCCCGGGTGCGGCACCACCGGGAAAACTGTGGCAAACAGACATGGCGATCGAGTGAGTGGGCCGCCAGCCAGGCACAGCCGAAAAGTGCTAAGTCCGAACTGCGTCTGCCGGGGCGGCACGAAACCGCGTCAGCCGGGGCGGCGCGAAAACCGCGTCTGCCGGGGCGGCACGAAACCGCGTCAGCCGGGGCGGCGCGAAAACTGCGTCAGCCGGGGCGAGCCCGGGTGCGGCACCACCGGGAAAACTGTGGCAAACAGACATGGCGATCGAGTGAGTGGGCCGCCAGCCAGGCACAGCCGAAAAGTGCAAAGTCCGAACCGTGTCAGCCGGGGCGACGCAAAAACCGCGTCAGCCGGGGCGGCGCGAAAACCGCGTCAGCCGGGGCGGCACGAAACCGCGTCAGCCGGGGCGGCGCGAAAACTGCGTCAGCCGGGGCGGCGCGAAAACCTCGTCAGCCGGGGCGAGCGAAAAGGGGGGGGGGGAACCACGTCTGCCGGGGCGAAAGAAAAAAAAAACGCGTCTGCCGGGGCGAGCCCGGGTGCGGCACCACCGGGAAGACTGTGGCAAACAGACATGGCGATCGAGTGAGTGGGCCGCCAGCCAGGCTCATCCCAAAAAGTGCCAAGTCCGAACTGCGTCAGCCGGGGCGGCAAAAACCGCGTCAGCCGGGGCGGCGCGAAAACCGCGTCTGCCGGGGCGGCGCGAAAACTGCGTCAGCCGGGGCGAGCCCGGGTGCGGCACCACCGGGAAAACTGTGGCTAACAGACATGGCGATCGAGTGAGTGGGCCACCAGCCAGGCTCAGCCAAAAAGTGCCAAGTCCGAACTGCGTCAGCCGGGGCGGCAAAAACCGCGTCAGCCGGGGCGGTGCAAAAAAACCGCGTCTGCCGGGGCGGCACGAAACCGCGTCAGCCGGGGCGGCGCGAAAACTGCGTCAGCCGGGGCGAAAGAAAAAAAAAAACGCGTCTGCCGGGGCGAGCCCGGGTGCGGCACCACCGGGAAAACTGTGGCAAACAGACATGGCGATCGAGTGAGTGGGCCGCCAGCCAGGCACAGCCGAAAAGTGCTAAGTCCGAACTGCGTCTGCCGGGGCGGCACGAAACCGCGTCAGCCGGGGCGGCGCGAAAACCGCGTCTGCCGGGGCGGCACGAAACCGCGTCAGCCGGGGCGGCGCGAAAACTGCGTCAGCCGGGGCGAGCCCGGGTGCGGCACCACCGGGAAAACTGTGGCAAACAGACATGGCGATCGAGTGAGTGGGCCGCCAGCCAGGCACAGCCGAAAAGTGCTAAGTCCGAACTGCGTCTGCCGGGGCGGCACGAAACCGCGTCAGCCGGGGCGGCGCGAAAACCGCGTCTGCCGGGGCGGCACGAAACCGCGTCAGCCGGGGCGGCGCGAAAACTGCGTCAGCCGGGGCGAGCCCGGGTGCGGCACCACCGGGAAAACTGTGGCAAACAGACATGGCGATCGAGTGAGTGGGCCGCCAGCCAGGCACAGCCGAAAAGTGCTAAGTCCGAACTGCGTCAGCCGGGGCGGCAAAAACCGCGTCAGCCGGGGCGGCGCAAAAAACCGCGTCTGCCGGGGCGGCACGAAACCGCGTCAGCCGGGGCGGCGCGAAAACTGCGTCAGCCGGGGCGAAAGAAAAAAAAAAACGCGTCTGCCGGGGCGAGCCCGGGTGCGGCACCACCGGGAAAACTGTGGCAAACAGACATGGCGATCGAGTGAGTGGGCCGCCAGCCAGGCACAGCCGAAAAGTGCTAAGTCCGAACTGCGTCTGCCGGGGCGGCACGAAACCGCGTCAGCCGGGGCGGCGCGAAAACCGCGTCTGCCGGGGCGGCACGAAACCGCGTCAGCCGGGGCGGCGCGAAAACTGCGTCAGCCGGGGCGAGCCCGGGTGCGGCACCACCGGGAAAACTGTGGCAAACAGACATGGCGATTGAGTGAGTGGGCCGCCAGCCAGGCACAGCCGAAAAGTGCTAAGTCCGAACTGCGTCTGCCGGGGCGGCACGAAACCGCGTCAGCCGGGGCGGCGCGAAAACCGCGTCTGCCGGGGCGGCACGAAACCGCGTCAGCCGGGGCGGCGCGAAAACTGCGTCAGCCGGGGCGAGCCCGGGTGCGGCACCACCGGGAAAACTGTGGCAAACAGACATGGCGATCGAGTGAGTGGGCCGCCAGCCAGGCACAGCCGAAAAGTGCTAAGTCCGAACTGCGTCTGCCGGGGCGGCACGAAACCGCGTCAGCCGGGGCGGCGCGAAAACCGCGTCTGCCGGGGCGGCACGAAACCGCGTCAGCCGGGGCGGCGCGAAAACTGCGTCAGC
>NW_027464885.1:47500-62500 GCF_043290135.1 Rhipicephalus microplus
TCCTTCCGACTCGAAGTCCTGCGGCGGTCTCAACGAGGTGCCACATCCTCAATGCAGTCGGTCGCCCCCGTTTCGGTTGGGCTCTGGCACGACGGTCGCCACCGTCTCGCCCTTGAGTGGCCGCTGTTGGCGCTCGCTGTGAGGTGTTCAGCGTGCTGTCCGTGTTGCCGACGCGGTCAAAACGAGTCGACGGCTCACGTTCCCTTGTGCGCCGAAGGCTCTCTTGATATGTGATCCGACCCTCAGACAGACGAAGCCAAGGGAAGACCCAAGGCCGCAATGTGCGTTCAAAGAATCAGTGCTCAGTGTGTCCTGCAATTCACACCAAGTCTCGCAGCTGGCTGCGTTCTTCATCGACCCGAGAACCGAGTGATCCACCGCTTAGAGTCGTGAAAAAGTGTTTGTTCAATTCCGTACAGTCAAAACCAAACGTTTCTGGCACTCGGCCAAACAGTGGCCAAGAAGGGCGCTTTTCAGCGCACGCTTGGACTCCAAAACTCTGCCGCGCCTTTTTCGGCTGCCGCAAATCGAGCAAACGGTGTGTTTCGGACGGCGTTTCGCTTTCGCTACTTGCGAGTGCTTTCGTGGTCCACCCCTCTATAAATACTCGGGAGGCGTCGAAGCCGGTTCTCCAAGCCGGACCCGTAGGTATCGTTGTGTGCTCGCTCTCATTGGCCCGCCTAACCAGAAAATGCCTGCGGTACACCCATTTGGATAAGAGTGCACGCAGATGCGGGCCTCGACGGCTACACATTTCCTCGGGCGGCCGCCTCCCGGCCTCCGTGGAGCGCGGGATGCACGGTCCCATCGACAAGCCTCTCCCGTTTTTACCGTGGCGTCGCGGTTCACCACGGCAGGCGGGTCGGTCTCCTCCGCATAAAAAGGGGGACCCCCGCTTTTTGTTCCACGAAATCGCACAAGCTTTTTTCGCATCCACGGTTTGCCACCGCACACCAAAATGCCGATCCGGCTGCCTACTTTAGCCAACAGGTGGAGCCAGGCGCGCCGTACTTGCGCGGCACTTCCCACGTCCACCGAAGTCGGTGCCAAGGACCACTTTCGGCGCCGGAGCCGCGTACGAGCCTACTCGAGGCGGAAGAACGAAGCCAGCAAGGGCCTGGCCGCAAGTGCGTTCAATTGTCGGGACGTCCAAGTCCCTCGTTCTTCCGTGCTTCCTCTTTCGGCAAGTCGTTGCGGCACCTTCCCAAAGCGCGCAGACCCGCTAATCGCGACGAGCGCGACGTGGCCGTGCCGCCTTTCCCTCGGCAGCAAGCAAAACGCCTGGCAACGTCGACGCTCCCCTAACCGCGATCTCGCACCGTGTTTCGTGTGGCGAATTCAAAAGCCGGCCGGCGCTGCTGCAACCATTACGGTCGGTACGCATACGCCGCGGAGGGCGGGACGGTCATCGGAGCGTGCGGTTCCTCCATCGAGTACTGCGCACCTCGGCCGTCGCATCGCCGTGCCATGACCGGCCGCGCGTCAACGCGAACCGGTGCCAGCGAGATCCCTCGCCTGCAAGAACCGACCGGCAGCCTCCGTCACCCGAGGACGCGGAGGCGCTTGCCGCGGACGGCGGGACGGTATGCACTGGTGCACAGCGGACCCGTCACATCGCCAGTTCCTTGACCGACCGCCGACGCTTGTGCCGTTCCTCTCGTACTTGGCAGTCGCCGCGCGATTGTCGGGTCTCGTTCTTGCACGCTCGAACGGTCGGGAGGGCACTCGGCTGGCGTTTCGGGAACGCGCAGCCTCGCCTTCTACCGACGTAACCACGACTCGCCGTTCGCGCTCCGCCGCTCCTGTTTACAGTACTAGGCGGTCCCGCAGCGGTCGGGTCGCGCATTTCGAGCGCTTCGAGCCACGGTGCAGTGGCGGGTCGAAAGCCGACCTATGAGTGCGTTGCGCCGTTTGTACCCGCGTCCGCCACCTGGCCGACCGTCCAAGGTCGCGGTGTTGGCGTCCGCTGGGCGCAACAATTTGTCACGGGGTGCCGCTCCACATTCAGGCAGCCCCGTGGGGAAAAGCCGACCCCGCGTCCAAACGGGGTCAGCGGCAGAAAGTGTCGGGCGCAGACGCAGCTGAGGCGCTCACCCTTCACAATCCGTTAATGATCCTTCCGCAGGTTCACCTACGGAAACCTTGTTACGACTTTTACTTCCTCTAAATGATCAAGTTTGGTCATCTTTCCAACAGACCGGCGCAACCGAAAGGCCGCGCCGGACATCGGTCCGAAGACCTCACTAAATCATTCAATCGGTAGTAGCGACGGGCGGTGTGTACAAAGGGCAGGGACGTAATCAACGCGAGCTTATGACTCGCGCTTACTGGGAATTCCTCGTTCAAGGGGAACAATTGCAAGCCCCTATCCCAATCACGAAAGAAGTTCCACGGGTTACCCAGTCTTTTCAGACAGGGATAAAGACACGCTGCTTCCTTCAGTGTAGCGCGCGTGCGGCCCCGGACATCTAAGGGCATCACAGACCTGTTATTGCTCTGTTTCGTGCGGCTAGGAGCCGCTTGTCCCTCTAAGAAGGTTGTAAGGTGCTGGGAACCCCGCACCTATTTAATAGGCTAGAGTCTCGTTCGTTATCGGAATTAACCAGACAAATCGCTCCACCAACTAAGAACGGCCATGCACCACCATCCACCGAATCAAGAAAGAGCTCTCAATCTGTCAATCCTCCCAGTGTCCGGGCCGGGTAAGTTTTCCCGTGTTGAGTCAAATTAAGCCGCAGGCTCCACTCCTGGTGGTGCCCTTCCGTCAATTCCTTTAAGTTTCAGCTTTGCAACCATACTTCCCCCGGAACCCAAATACTTTGGTTTCCCGGAAGCTGCCCGCCGAGTCATTTGAGTAACTCAGGCGGATCGCTGGTTGGCATCGTTTATGGTCAGAACTAGGGCGGTATCTGATCGCCTTCGAACCTCTGACTTTCGTTCTTGATCAATGAAAACATTCTTGGCAAATGCTTTCGCAGTAGTTCGTCTTGCGACGGTCCAAGAATTTCACCTCTAGCGCCGCAATACGAATGCCCCCGTCCGTCCCTCTTAATCATTACCTCGTATTCCAAAAACCAACAGAACAGAAACGAGGTCTTGTTCTATTATTCCATGCAAGTTTATTCAGGCGACTCGCCTGCGTTGAGCACTCTAATTTTTTCAAAGTAAAAGCACCGGCCATCTCGAGGCACACAATGAAGTGCACCAAGAAAGAACCGGCATGATGTTCAGTCCGAGCCGTCGCATCGGGTAGATGCACTACTCGTCTGGAACTGAGATCCAACTACGAGCTTTTTAACCGCAGCAGCTTTAGTATACGCTATTGGAGCTGGAATTACCGCGGCTGCTGGCACCAGACTTGCCCTCCAATTGATCCTCGTTAAAGGATTTAGAGTGTACTCATTTCAATTACGGGGCCTCAAAAGAGTCCCGTATTGTTATTTTTCGTCACTACCTCCCCGTGCCGGGAGTGGGTAATTTGCGCGCCTGCTGCCTTCCTTGGATGTGGTAGCCGTTTCTCAGGCTCCCTCTCCGGAATCGAACCCTGATTCTCCGTTACCCGTAACAACCATGGTAAGCAAGTAACCTACCATCGAAAGTTGATAAGGCAGACACTTGAAAGAAACGTCGCCGGCTCGTGGCCATGCGATCAGCACAAAGTTATCCAGAGTCACCACACAATACGGGCCGAAACCCGATCGATCTTGGTCTAATAAAAGCACCCGTTACCCAAAGGGCTCCAGGCTCACTGCATGTATTAGCTCTAGAATTGCCACAGTTATCCAAGTAGGAAGAAACGATCTAAGGAACCATAACTGATTTAATGAGCCATTCGCGGTTTCGCCTTATTTCGGCATGTACTTAGACATGCATGGCTTAATCTTTGAGACAAGCATATGATTACTGGCAGGATCAACCAGGTAATCGTTCGACTGCGCGTCCGTCCTCGCCTTCGGCGGGCCGGACGCAGTCTGTGTGCGGCGGAGGCCACCTTCAGGCGCCCCAACACGCTTATTTTGCACTCCGAGATGACGGCGTTCGAGCTCGCTACGGCACAACCTTCCCGAAAGACGAGTGGGAGCCGTGCGGCAAGAAGCACGTTCATGCTCGCTCTTTTTCGTTGCATCGACTCGGTCGCGCCGTGCGGGTTGCCCAAGCCCGCTGCACTGTCGGTGGACCGGCCGGAACTAGCAACGGAGCCGAGACTGCAAAGCCGCCAGACGACGGGTCACGCCCGCGTCTTCGGCGCTTTCGCATCTGAATCGCCCGAGGACGACACGGAACACACCTCGATATCGTGGTAAAACGGCACCGTCCGACAACCAGCCCCTAACGCATCAAGCGGATGAGGCTGCAGACGACTGCCGTGGATTCCCCTGGAGCAGACCCGAGGACACGCTTGACGAGGCCGAAGCCCGCCGCATATCAGACACCCGGTCGCTTTCGCGTACGCCGCTCACGAGAACCCCCACATAATAGCAGCGATAAGTACCCAGACCTCCTTGGGCACTAATACGAGCGTACTCGAGAAAATTTCACCGCGGGTGTGCCCCGAAACGTGTGGCACGTTGAGCGTGCCACAAGTCTACGTCGCTCTCAAACCCGCCGAGGTCGTAGAATTTGCGACCCTACTCACGAAATTCCCACCGAGGATACGGCCGCAAACGTACCGCACCTTGGGTAGGCCACGAGTTTGTGCAACACTACGCTGACGGCACAGCACCGAGGTCGTGCGCGCACGCACGGGAAAATTCCGCCGCGGTTTCTGCCGAAAACGTGAGGCACCACGACTCTCCGCAAGTTCGCGTCGACTGCGAAAGACCGAAGTCGTGAACGACGTGTCCGCTACTCGCCGCCGACACGCTGGACACCAAACGTACAACGACTCGACGGCGTCGTAGAGGCCCACGACGCGGTTTTCCTTAACGACGTCTCGGCGTGGCACCGACAGGTTAGAACGGCCGACCAACGTTCCCTGTCCGCCGTTCGGCTCAGTCGAAGGGCTCGGCGACTTCGGCAACGCTGCGAAGCCGCACGGTGACGCACGCCATGTCCCCATTTTTTTTTTTTTTTTTCTTTCTGCGTCTGCCGGGGTGCCCCTATAATAGCAGCGATAAGCACCCAGACCGCCGTGGGTCGCTCGCCCCGGCTGACGTGGTTTTTCGTACTCCTGCGGCGGTCGCCGTCAAGCACGTCCAAATACGCTACTTTCGTGGGCGCATTCACGCTCTTTCGCTTCGCCGGAGTGCCCTCTGCCAAAAACGGCGAACATCCGAGCGGCGGTTCCCACTTTTGCGTCGGCGTCGCAAACCCCGCCCCGGCAGACGAGGTTTGCCGTACTCGTGCGACGGTGGCCGGCGGGCACGTCGAAAGACGCCGATATCGTGCGCGAATTGGCGCACCTTGGCTTCACCGGAGTGCCGCCACTGACTCCTCCAAAAACGGCGAAGATCCGAGCGGCGCTTCCCACTTTCGCATCGGCGTCCCGAACTCCGCCCCGGCTGACGCGGTTTACCGTACTCGTGCGACGGTCGCCGGCGAGCACGTGGAAAGACGCCGATATCGTGCCCGAATCGGCTCCGTTCGGCTTCGCCGGAGTGCCAGCACTGGCTCGGCGAAAGACGACGAACATCCGAGCGACGGTTCTCACTATTGCGTACGCGTCGCAAACCCCGCCCCGGCAGACGCACTTTGCCGTACTCGTGCGACGGTCGCCGGCGAGCACGTAGAAAGACGCCGATATCGTGCCGGAATCGGCCCCGTTTGGCTTCGCCGGAGTGCCAGCACTCACTCGGCCACAAACGGCGAACATCCGAGCGGCGGTTCCCACTTAGCCGTCGGCGTCCCGAACTCCGCCCCGGCAGACGCGGTTGCCGAGCTCGTGCGACTAGCGACCGCGAAGCCGTCTCGCGACGCCGCTTTCGTGCGCGGCTCCCACTGCGACCTGGGTCACCCGAGGTCGACGAGCAAAAAAGAATGTCGAAAAAAATTTTTTTTTTTTTTTGTGTCTGCCGGGGTGCCCCTATAATAGCAGCGATAAGCACCCAGACCGCCATGGGTCGCTCGCCCCGGCTGACGTGGTTTTTCGTTTTCCTGCGGTGGTCGTCGTCAAGCACGTCCAAACACGCCACTTTCGTGGGCGCATTCGCGCTCTTTCGCTTCGCCGGAGTGCCAGCACTCACTCTGCCAAAAACGGCGAACATCCTAGTGGCGGTTCCCACTTTTGCGTCGGCGTCGCCAACCCCGCCCCGGCATACGCGGTTTGCCGTACTCGTGCGGCGGTGGCCGGCGGGCACGTCGAAAGACACCGATATCGTGCGCGAGTCGATGCTTCTTGGTCTCGCAGGAGGGCCGCCACTCACTCCTGCAAAAACGGCGAAGATCCGAGCGGCGCTTCCCACTTTTTCGTCGGCATCGCAAACCTCGCCCCGGCAGACGCGCTTTGCCGTACTCGTGCGACGGTCGCCGGCGAGCACGTCGAAATACGCCGATATCGTGCCCGAATCGGCCCCGTTTCGCTTCGCCGGAGTGCCAGCACTCACTCGGCCAAAAACGGCGAACATCCGAGCAGCGGTACCCACTTAGCCGTCGGCATCCCGAACTCCGCGCCGGCTGACGCGGTTGCCGAGCTCGTGCGACTAGCGACCGCGAACGCGTCTCGCGACGCCGCTTTCGTGCGCGGCTCCCATTGCGACCTGGGTTACCCGAGCTCGACCAGCAAAAAAGAAGGTCGAAAAAAAATTTTTTTTTTCTGCGTCTGCCGGGGTGCCCCTATAATAGCAGCGATAAGCACCCAGACCGCCGTGGGTCGCTCGCCCCGGCTGACGTGGTTTTTCGTACTCCTGCAGCGGTCGCCGTCAAGCACGTCCAAATACGCCACTTTCGTGGGCGCTTTCGCGCTCTTTCGCGTCGCCGGTGTGCCAGCACTCACTCTGCCAAAAACGGCCAACATCCGAGCGGCGGTTCCCACTTTTGCGTCGGCGTCGTAAACCCCGCCCCGGCAGACGCGGTTTGCCCTACTCGTGCGACGGTCGCCGGCGAGCGCGTCGAAAGACGCCGATATCGTGCGCTAATTGGCGCTCCTTGGCTTCTCCGGAGTGCCGCCACTCACTCCTCCAAAAACGGCGAAGATCCGAGCGGCGTTCTCCACTTTCGCATCGGCGTCCCGAACTCCGCCCGGGCTGACGCGGTTTACCGTACTCGTGCGACGGTCGCCGCCGGGCACGTCGAAAGACGCCGATATCGTGCCGTAATCGGCCCCGTTTGGCTTCGCCCGAGTGCCAGCACTCACTCGGCCAAAAACGGCGAACATCCGAGCAGCGTTTCCCACTTTCGCATCGGCGTCCCGAAGCCCGCCCCGGCAGACGCGGTTTGCCCTACTCGAGCGACGGTCGCCGGCGATCACGTCGAAAGGCGCCGAATTCGTGCACGAATCGATGCTTCTTGGTCTCGCAGGAGGGCCGCCACTCACTCCTGCAAAAACGGCGAAGATCCGAGTTGCGCTTCCCACTTTTTCGTCGGCGTCCCGAACTACGCCCCGGCTGACGCGGTTTACCGTACTCGTGCGACGGTCGCCGGCGGGCACTTCAAAATACGCCGATTTCGTGGGCGCATTCACGCTGTTTCGCTTCCCCGGAGTGCCAACACTCACTCTGCCGAAAGCGGCGATCATCCGAGCGGCGGTTCCCACTTTTGCGTCGGCTTCGCAAACGGCGCCCCGGCAGACGCGCTCGTGCGACGTACTCGTGCGACGGTCGCCGGCGAGCACGTCGAAAGACGCCGATATCGTGCTCGAATCGACCCCGTTTCGCTTCGCCGGAGTGCTGCCAGTCACGGCGCAGAAAACGGCGAACAAGTGTTTTTTTTTTTTTTCCTAGAATTTGTGTTATAGAAGGCACATTTGATATCGGACGATAATTTTCAACTTTATCACGCGCACCGATTTTCGTGTAGAGGTTTGCAAGTTTATGGGAATTTCTCCACTTGGAATAATGCGATTTAGTAGTACTACGAGAACTTCATGGATGTACTCAAGGGTACGGGGCAAGTCAGTTACGTCAACACCTGCAGATTTTTTACACTTCAAACTGAAAATTGTTGGTTGTGAGTCCTCGTGTGATATTAAAGGCCGATTCGCTAACACATAGAACAAAGAAAGAAAGGAAGAAAAAACGCCCGCGCTCGCTCAAGAAACCTGGGTTCGCAACAAGTGGCAACAACAAGCAACCGAGCGAGTGCGCCAAAACCCGTGGCGGCCGAACAAACGCGAAGTCCCAACCGCGTCAGCCGGGGCGGCACGGGACAGGAAAAATCACTTCAGCCGGGGCGGCGGGGCACCGAATAAACCTCGTCACCTCGTCGCAGGATAAAAGAGGAAACAAAAAGTCTAAACAGCGTCTGCTGGAGCGAATGCGTAATAAAACAACAACAACAACAAAAAAAAACACCCGCGCTCAAGAAGTCTGCAATCCTCACAAAAGGCGACTGTGACCGAGCAGCGTCAGCCGGGGCCGTGCGGAAACGGAAAAACCGCGACTACCGGGGCGTCGAGGCACCGAAAAATCCACTTCAGCCGCGGCGAAAAAAAAAAACAAAAAGAAAGACGGAGGGGGGGGGGGGAACCACGTCTGCCGGGGCGAAGGAAAAAAAAAAACGCGTCTGCCGGGGCGAGCCCGGGTGCGGCACCACCGGGAAAACTGTGGCAAACAGACATGGCGATCGAGTGAGTGGGCCGCCAGCCAGGCTCAGCCAAAAAGTGCAAAGTCCGAACTGCGTCAGCCGGGGCGGCAAAAACCGCGTCAGCCGGGGCGGCGCAAAAAACCGCGTCTGCCGGGGCGGCACGAAACCGCGTCAGCCGGGGCGGGGCGAAAACTGCGTCAGCCGGGGCGAAAGAAAAAAAAAACGCGTCTGCCGGGGCAAGCCCGGGTGCGGCACCACCGGGAAAACTGTGGCAAACAGACATGGCGATCGAGTGAGTGGGCCGCCAGCCAGGCACAGCCGAAAAGTGCAAAGTCCGAACCGTGTCAGCCGGGGCGACGCAAAAACCGCGTCAGCCGGGGCGGCGCGAAAACCGCGTCAGCCGGGGCGGCACGAAACCGCGTCAGCCGGGGCGGCGCGAAAACTGCGTCAGCCGGGGCGGCGCGAAAACCTCGTCAGCCGGGGCGAGCGAAAAGGGGGGGGGGGGAACCACGTCTGCCGGGGCGAAAGAAAAAAAAACGCGTCTGCCGGGGCGAGCCCGGGTGCGGCACCACCGGGAAGACTGTGGCAAACAGACATGGCGATCGAGTGAGTGGGCCGCCAGCCAGGCTCAGCCCAAAAAGTGCTAAGTCCGAACTGCGTCAGCCGGGGCGGCGCGAAAACCGCGTCTGCCGGGGCGGCACGAAACCGCGTCAGCCGGGGCGGCGCGAAAACTGCGTCAGCCGGGGCGAGCCCGGGTGCGGCACCACCGGGAAAACTGTGGCAAACAGACATGGCGATCGAGTGAGTGGGCCGCCAGCCAGGCACAGCCGAAAAGTGCTAAGTCCGAACTGCGTCAGCCGGGGCGGCAAAAACCGCGTCAGCCGGGGCGGCGCAAAAAACCGCGTCTGCCGGGGCGGCACGAAACCGCGTCAGCCGGGGCGGCGCGAAAACTGCGTCAGCCGGGGCGAAAGAAAAAAAAAACGCGTCTGCCGGGGCGAGCCCGGGTGCGGCACCACCGGGAAAACTGTGGCAAACAGACATGGCGATCGAGTGAGTGGGCCGCCAGCCAGGCACAGCCGAAAAGTGCTAAGTCCGAACTGCGTCTGCCGGGGCGGCACGAAACCGCGTCAGCCGGGGCGGCGCGAAAACCGCGTCTGCCGGGGCGGCACGAAACCGCGTCAGCCGGGGCGGCGCGAAAACTGCGTCAGCCGGGGCGAGCCCGGGTGCGGCACCACCGGGAAAACTGTGGCAAACAGACATGGCGATCGAGTGAGTGGGCCGCCAGCCAGGCACAGCCGAAAAGTGCAAAGTCCGAACCGTGTCAGCCGGGGCGACGCAAAAACCGCGTCAGCCGGGGCGGCGCGAAAACCGCGTCAGCCGGGGCGGCACGAAACCGCGTCAGCCGGGGCGGCGCGAAAACTGCGTCAGCCGGGGCGGCGCGAAAACCTCGTCAGCCGGGGCGAGCGAAAAGGGGGGGGGGGGGAACCACGTCTGCCGGGGCGAAAGAAAAAAAAACGCGTCTGCCGGGGCGAGCCCGGGTGCGGCACCACCGGGAAGACTGTGGCAAACAGACATGGCGATCGAGTGAGTGGGCCGCCAGCCAGGCTCAGCCCAAAAAGTGCTAAGTCCGAACTGCGTCAGCCGGGGCGGCGCGAAAACCGCGTCTGCCGGGGCGGCACGAAACCGCGTCAGCCGGGGCGGCGCGAAAACTGCGTCAGCCGGGGCGAGCCCGGGTGCGGCACCACCGGGAAAACTGTGGCAAACAGACATGGCGATCGAGTGAGTGGGCCGCCAGCCAGGCACAGCCGAAAAGTGCTAAGTCCGAACTGCGTCAGCCGGGGCGGCAAAAACCGCGTCAGCCGGGGCGGCGCAAAAAACCGCGTCTGCCGGGGCGGCACGAAACCGCGTCAGCCGGGGCGGCGCGAAAACTGCGTCAGCCGGGGCGAAAGAAAAAAAAAAACGCGTCTGCCGGGGCGAGCCCGGGTGCGGCACCACCGGGAAAACTGTGGCAAACAGACATGGCGATCGAGTGAGTGGGCCGCCAGCCAGGCACAGCCGAAAAGTGCTAAGTCCGAACTGCGTCTGCCGGGGCGGCACGAAACCGCGTCAGCCGGGGCGGCGCGAAAACCGCGTCTGCCGGGGCGGCACGAAACCGCGTCAGCCGGGGCGGCGCGAAAACTGCGTCAGCCGGGGCGAGCCCGGGTGCGGCACCACCGGGAAAACTGTGGCAAACAGACATGGCGATTGAGTGAGTGGGCCGCCAGCCAGGCACAGCCGAAAAGTGCTAAGTCCGAACTGCGTCTGCCGGGGCGGCACGAAACCGCGTCAGCCGGGGCGGCGCGAAAACCGCGTCTGCCGGGGCGGCACGAAACCGCGTCAGCCGGGGCGGCGCGAAAACTGCGTCAGCCGGGGCGAGCCCGGGTGCGGCACCACCGGGAAAACTGTGGCAAACAGACATGGCGATCGAGTGAGTGGGCCGCCAGCCAGGCACAGCCGAAAAGTGCAAAGTCCGAACCGTGTCAGCCGGGGCGACGCAAAAACCGCGTCAGCCGGGGCGGCGCGAAAACCGCGTCAGCCGGGGCGGCACGAAACCGCGTCAGCCGGGGCGGCGCGAAAACTGTGTCAGCCGGGGCGGCGCGAAAACCTCGTCAGCCGGGGCGAGCGAAAAGGGGGGGGGGGGGAACCACGTCTGCCGGGGCGAAAGAAAAAAAAACGCGTCTGCCGGGGCGAGCCCGGGTGCGGCACCACCGGGAAGACTGTGGCAAACAGACATGGCGATCGAGTGAGTGGGCCGCCAGCCAGGCTCAGCCCAAAAAGTGCTAAGTCCGAACTGCGTCAGCCGGGGCGGCGCGAAAACCGCGTCTGCCGGGGCGGCACGAAACCGCGTCAGCCGGGGCGGCGCGAAAACTGCGTCAGCCGGGGCGAGCCCGGGTGCGGCACCACCGGGAAAACTGTGGCAAACAGACATGGCGATCGAGTGAGTGGGCCGCCAGCCAGGCACAGCCGAAAAGTGCTAAGTCCGAACTGCGTCAGCCGGGGCGGCAAAAACCGCGTCAGCCGGGGCGGCGCAAAAAACCGCGTCTGCCGGGGCGGCACGAAACCGCGTCAGCCGGGGCGGCGCGAAAACTGCGTCAGCCGGGGCGAAAGAAAAAAAAAACGCGTCTGCCGGGGCGAGCCCGGGTGCGGCACCACCGGGAAAACTGTGGCAAACAGACATGGCGATCGAGTGAGTGGGCCGCCAGCCAGGCACAGCCGAAAAGTGCTAAGTCCGAACTGCGTCTGCCGGGGCGGCACGAAACCGCGTCAGCCGGGGCGGCGCGAAAACCGCGTCTGCCGGGGCGGCACGAAACCGCGTCAGCCGGGGCGGCGCGAAAACTGCGTCAGCCGGGGCGAGCCCGGGTGCGGCACCACCGGGAAAACTGTGGCAAACAGACATGGCGATTGAGTGAGTGGGCCGCCAGCCAGGCACAGCCGAAAAGTGCTAAGTCCGAACTGCGTCTGCCGGGGCGGCACGAAACCGCGTCAGCCGGGGCGGCGCGAAAACCGCGTCTGCCGGGGCGGCACGAAACCGCGTCAGCCGGGGCGGCGCGAAAACCGCGTCTGCCGGGGCGGCACGAAACCGCGTCAGCCGGGGCGGCGCGAAAACTGCGTCAGCCGGGGCGAGCCCGGGTGCGGCACCACCGGGAAGACTGTGGCAAACAGACATGGCGATCGAGTGAGTGGGCCGCCAGCCAGGCTCAGCCCAAAAAGTGCTAAGTCCGAACTGCGTCAGCCGGGGCGGCGCGAAAACCGCGTCTGCCGGGGCGGCACGAAACCGCGTCAGCCGGGGCGGCGCGAAAACTGCGTCAGCCGGGGCGAGCCCGGGTGCGGCACCACCGGGAAAACTGTGGCAAACAGACATGGCGATCGAGTGAGTGGGCCGCCAGCCAGGCACAGCCGAAAAGTGCTAAGTCCGAACTGCGTCAGCCGGGGCGGCAAAAACCGCGTCAGCCGGGGCGGCGCAAAAAACCGCGTCTGCCGGGGCGGCACGAAACCGCGTCAGCCGGGGCGGCGCGAAAACTGCGTCAGCCGGGGCGAAAGAAAAAAAAACGCGTCTGCCGGGGCGAGCCCGGGTGCGGCACCACCGGGAAAACTGTGGCAAACAGACATGGCGATCGAGTGAGTGGGCCGCCAGCCAGGCACAGCCGAAAAGTGCTAAGTCCGAACTGCGTCTGCCGGGGCGGCACGAAACCGCGTCAGCCGGGGCGGCGCGAAAACCGCGTCTGCCGGGGCGGCACGAAACCGCGTCAGCCGGGGCGGCGCGAAAACTGCGTCAGCCGGGGCGAGCCCGGGTGCGGCACCACCGGGAAGACTGTGGCAAACAGACATGGCGATCGAGTGAGTGGGCCGCCAGCCAGGCTCAGCCCAAAAAGTGCTAAGTCCGAACTGCGTCAGCCGGGGCGGCGCGAAAACCGCGTCTGCCGGGGCGGCACGAAACCGCGTCAGCCGGGGCGGCGCGAAAACTGCGTCAGCCGGGGCGAGCCCGGGTGCGGCACCACCGGGAAAACTGTGGCAAACAGACATGGCGATCGAGTGAGTGGGCCGCCAGCCAGGCACAGCCGAAAAGTGCTAAGTCCGAACTGCGTCAGCCGGGGCGGCAAAAACCGCGTCAGCCGGGGCGGCGCAAAAAACCGCGTCTGCCGGGGCGGCACGAAACCGCGTCAGCCGGGGCGGCGCGAAAACTGCGTCAGCCGGGGCGAAAGAAAAAAAAAACGCGTCTGCCGGGGCGAGCCCGGGTGCGGCACCACCGGGAAAACTGTGGCAAACAGACATGGCGATCGAGTGAGTGGGCCGCCAGCCAGGCACAGCCGAAAAGTGCTAAGTCCGAACTGCGTCTGCCGGGGCGGCACGAAACCGCGTCAGCCGGGGCGGCGCGAAAACCGCGTCTGCCGGGGCGGCACGAAACCGCGTCAGCCGGGGCGGCGCGAAAACTGCGTCAGCCGGGGCGAGCCCGGGTGCGGCACCACCGGGAAAACTGTGGCAAACAGACATGGCGATTGAGTGAGTGGGCCGCCAGCCAGGCACAGCCGAAAAGTGCTAAGTCCGAACTGCGTCTGCCGGGGCGGCACGAAACCGCGTCAGCCGGGGCGGCGCGAAAACCGCGTCTGCCGGGGCGGCACGAAACCGCGTCAGCCGGGGCGGCGCGAAAACTGCGTCAGCCGGGGCGAGCCCGGGTGCGGCACCACCGGGAAAACTGTGGCAAACAGACATGGCGATCGAGTGAGTGGGCCGCCAGCCAGGCACAGCCGAAAAGTGCTAAGTCCGAACTGCGTCAGCCGGGGCGGCAAAAACCGCGTCAGCCGGGGCGGCGCAAAAACCGCGTCTGCCGGGGCGAAATCAAAAAAAAAAAACAAAGAAAAAAGCCCGCGCTTAATCAAAAGAAAACAAAGAAAAAAGCTTGCGCTTAATCAAAAGAAAACAAACAAAAAAAGTTCGCGCTTAAGCCTGGCGGTGGAACCACCGGGGCAAACAGACCTGGCGATCGAGTGAGTGGGCCGCCAGCCGGGGTGAGCCAAAAAGTGCAAAGTCCGAACCGCGTCAGCCGGGGCGACGCAAAAACCGCGTCAGCCGGGGCGGCGCGAAAACCGCGTCAGCCGGGGCGGCGCGAAAACCGCGTCAGCCGGGGCGGCGCAAAAACTGCGTCAGCCGGGGCGGCACGGAAAAACGAAAACCGCGTCAGCCGGGGCGGCACGGAAAAACGAAAACCGCGTCAGCCGGGGCGACATCAAAATGAGGAAAAAAAAAAAAAACTGCCTTAGGACACCTGCGTACACTTTCATGCGTTTGGGCATATCTCTCTGTAACACGCGCGCCCCTCGTTACGCGCGGCACTCTGTTTTCTCCGACACCCATATTTCGGCGGCATGTGGCACGCGCGCCCGTCCCTACGCACGGCACACCGCAGTGCTTTCTCGATATTTTTCTTTTCCTCCAACACCGTCATCTATAGGCTTTTAGTGACCTGTTGCTCGTGGCACAAGTTCGCTAGCTCTGACACCTCTTGCATGCGCACCGTTTTTGCGCACGGTGCTATGCCGCAAAGCACGGCAGTCGCATGCGTTTCTCTCAGGCACCTCTTTTTTGACACAACGCTGTGGTGCTTAGAAACACACGCGCCGCTTTTGCGCACAGAACTCCACCGTACAGCACGGTAGTCACGTTTGTTCCACACGAACAGCAGTGTGCATCGTGCTACGACACTTTGAAAGCTTTTTCTTCCGAGTCTCGACCGCGCTGTTCCTTTCGTACTTGGCGCGATTTTGGGACCAGCTTTGTTTTAAA
>NW_027464885.1:67500-72500 GCF_043290135.1 Rhipicephalus microplus
TCGGTTGCCTCGATTGACTTTGAGTAGTCATATTTTCTCTTTTTTGCTGGGTGTGTTTGGGATGGCCGAATCTTGGTTGCGATATCTTCTTTCCCGAAAGCCTGACCATTAAACACGAATTTTCCGTCTCCATGAATTATGTTAAAAATTGTGTTTTCTCGTTCTATTGTTATGTGTACCGGGGGAATGTTGCAGACAATATTTAGTGCTGCGTTCGATACTGTATGAAAAGATTTAGCAATTTTTGACAAGGGGATTCTCTGAATTGCCTTCAGTCTATTTATCTTCTCTGTGTTAATCTTGTTCCGTGCGGATATTGCCGGGTACCATATTGGAGAGCCATATACTATCATGCGTTCTATTCCCCCTAAGTAGATTTGTCGGAGGTGTTTTGGGGTCATACCCCAACTCGTTCCTGTAAATTGTGCCAGACCAGACGTAATCCTTTGGATTCTTTGCTTCACCATTTTTAAATGTGGTATAAACGAAAGTTTACTGTCGAATATCACCCCCAAAATTTTCGTTTGTTGGACTCGCTTAATTGAAATGCCGTTAATTTTAATGACTGGAGATCTATTCTTATACGCGGCCCCTAGGTTGATGAATTCACATTTCTCCAGGCTGAAGTTCAGCTCATTTCGGGTGCTCCATTCGTGTATAGTCGTCAGTGCTTTCGCGGCCTCCGCTTCTAGTTTAGCTCTACTTTTGCCCCTAACCACTACTGTTAAATCATCTGCAAATGCTTGTATGGTGGTAGTTTCTGGCATTTCTGCCACTAATAATTCGGAAACAATTATGTTCCATAGAAACGGACTTAGGGGGGAGCCTTGTGGTGCTCCTTTGTTTAGCTTTAGCTGAATTTTGTTTTCCCCCAGTTCATAGCTGATTGATCTGTCTTCTAGCATGTGCAATACCAATTGACTCAGTTCCTTGGGTATTTCTAAATCCCTAAATCTTTTTTTTACTCTATCAACAATTATATTCCCGAATGCGTTGGTTATGTCTAATGAAATTACTATAATATTGTCTTTATTTTCAAGGGAATGTACTATGTCTCGTTTTAGTTTGTACAGTGCGGTGATGGCCGATTTGCCATACGTAAATCCAAATTGATTTTCTGGGAATAATTCACGAGTATCGAAGTAATGGTAGAGTCGATAGTATATCACTTTTTCAAAAATTTTCCCGAGGATGGAGTTAATGGCAATTGGCCTATACTTGTTCACTTGTTGCTGTCCTTTGCCCCTGTTCTTTGGTATAAGAATTACTTTTGATATCTTCCAAGCTGATGGGAAATGACGAATTTTTAATGCTGCATTAAAGATGTTAATGAAAAACTTTTTATGCATGTGGTACACTCTCTGTATGAATTCCGTCTTTATTTTGTCGGGCCCTGGGCTGATATTTTTCCTTATGTTGTTTACAACATAATCCACTTCGGTTTCCGTGACATCTATGTGTTCGTACTCGTCATCATCTTTTTCTTCATGTTCGCTATCTTCTCTATATATCTCTCCGGTGTCCTCATTCGTTGCATAGAGGTTATTAAGTATATATCTTATCGTCTCTTCCTCGGTAGCGGTTGTCTCTCCATTTTCCTTGATTAAACCTTGAAATACAATTTTCCTCTTTATTTTATTTGCCGCAAGTTTATACGGTAGAGAAAATGGATTCTTTTCTTGCTTACTACAGTATGTTTTCCACGATTTGGTTTTGGCTTCAATTATGTCCTTCTGATAGTTCTTTTGACCTTCTTGGTATGCTTTCTTGAAATCCTCTCTGAGCTCGTTTGAACACCTTTGGTACCTTCTCCGTAAAGCTCTTACTTTTTTCCTTTTTAGTTCTAATTCTGCATTCCACCACGCTTTCTGCTTCTTGTCATCATTGCTAACATGTTTTGAATGTTTCTTTTCAAGCTCTTCAATCTTTCTGTAGAATTGGTTTACTATGGTTTCCAGCTGGTTCCTATTTTCTATTGTCCTCTGGGCCGTGGTTCGAAGCCATCTGTCTTCTCGTAGCTCCTCTAATACTTTCTTTTCCCCCATTTTTGTTAATCTTTTTTCCTTCTTGGTTTTGACCTTGAAAAGTTCAATTTTAATGAAGCGATGGTCGCTAAGGCTGTCCTCCTCTAATACCTCCCAATTAAGAATGTTTTCACCCAAGGGAATCGAGCTTATAGAAAGGTCTATCCAGCTTCTGCCATTCGAGGATTGAAAAGTTGGTAATGACTGTGGGTCATTTAAAACAGTAAGGTTGTTTCTATTGATAAATTCTAAAACTTCTATGCCTCTTTGATTTGTTGTTTCCCCTCCCCAGATTATGTTTTTCGCGTTGAAGTCCCCGATAATTAGTATATTGTCCGCAGGTTGGGACTTGTTGAGGATCTCTTCTATTTCCAGTAATATTGGTAATGTATCTGATTGCGGCGGAAAATAACAGTTTATTGTCAGTAATTCAATGTTGTTCCAAGTCAATCTCGCTACTATCAATGTTTGTTTAATTTTTAAGGGAAAGATTCCAATTCTCTCGTTATGCACTATTGTTGCCGTTTTTGGATTGTCGTCTGATTGTATAATTCTAGTTCTAATGGGGAACCCGATAACCTTGTTTTTTAAGTGATATGGTTCTTGTATGAATGAAACATCCTGGTTCTGTTCTAAGTGAAGGTTCGTCAAATTACTTGTCGCTCGAAAGGAGCGACCTAGATTTATTTGTAAACACACCAATTTGTTCATACCTTCCATTTTTATATATTTTTTTTTTCTACTGTGGTCAAAAAGTGCTGATTACCTAATTCGCCTGGTTAAAGAGATAGTCTACTGGTGCCTAGGTGGGAAAGTTTTATGCAAAACCTAGCTCTCGCCTCTTCTTTTGGTATCGGTCCTCGAATGTGGGGCATGGCCCGTCCCACATCGAGTGGTCCACTGCTTCCTTCCCTGCATCTACGCAGAGAGGACAACTTTTCCCTTCCTCCCTGCAATCTTTGTAGTAGTGGTTTCCGCCACATTCAGTACATCGTGCCTTCTTGGCATAGCAGTTCCCCTCTCTGTGCCCCAGTCTCGTGCAGTATGTGCACTTGGGGAGGTACACGTTTTCTAAGACTCTACACCTAGACCAGCCAATGTTGACTCTTTTCTTCTGCACTATTTCCTTGGCCAGTCCTGTATTGGAAATGCGCAGTGTGACTTGAGAGCCGGATTTCCTCTCTGTCCTCCAGACTACCTTAATATCTTTCACAGCTCCTTCGATCTCATTTTGCTCCAGAAGTATTCTTGGGATGTCTTCGGAGTCTACCTTACTGTCCACCGAGATCAGCCTAATTTCCGGTTTGGCTGTATCTACTATTTTTGTTTCGAACTGTTTTGTCTGCTCGTGTTCTCTTATACTGTCTTGCAATTTCTTAACTGCCGTTGCGGAGGTGGTGGTTACTGCTACTCCACCTCTGATTGGCCTGAGAGCAACGTTCTTGAGGCCAAGCGTTATGGGGTCAAAGTGCCTGACCAGTCTTTCTCGTACCTCTCCAGAGCTAGTCTCTTCCTCGTCTTCAGGGGCCCTCACTAGGAGTACTGCTTTCCTCTCACTGGGTGTGCTTCTATTTTCACCGTCCCGTTCTTGGTTAGCCAGATTTGTCCTCGTTACCTCCGCAAAGGTCCTAATTTCAGCCGGTTTGGTCTTTGCTAGTTCTCTCACGCGTCCCTCTAGGTAAGCATTCTTCTCCACCACCTGCAGCGCAATCTCTTTAACCTTCTGAAACTCGTCCAATAGGCCTCTCAGGTGCTGACTTGCCTGGGGGACCTCATGTTGAGTAACCATGAGGAGATCAAGGAACTCCTTATCGCAGTCGAGGATTGCACTCGTTCTGAGGTCTCGTAGGCCTTGACCCTCACCCTCCTCTCTGGGTGACTCCATCTTACCTCCCTCTATATCTCTACTGACCTCGTCGTTCTCTGTCTCTGTACGGGATTGCTGCTTCAGTTGATTTGCCATACGTGGCCGGATTTCCGAGAATGGTAGTCTCAGATCTGTACTGACGTTCCAATAGTCGGGGCTAGCTGACCTTTTTGCCTTTGAATCAATCCCTTCTGGATTTTCCTTACATTTGTCCTCACCTACTTTTGTTTTCTCACTGACTAGCGCGCCCTGCATTGAGGTGCTGCAAGTAGTTTCGTTCTTTTCTTTCTTTTTTCCTTCCTTACTCCGTTCCTTTGTGACACTTTTCTTTGTTTTTGTCTCTCCAGTCATTGTTGAGGGCCCCCTGATCCCCAACCCGTGACTATCTAACGTTCCCTACCTGGCTCTATTCACCAAGGAGTGCTTTTTATCAGATTCTGCCCTAGTTGCGTGCAGTATGAATACTCGACTACTTAGTTCCGTGCAGTATGTGTTTAAGTGGGGGAAAGAGGATCCAGTTTCTCTTCAATTAACTATGTAATTCGAAAAATACTACTGGGTAGTTGTTAAGCCCCTTATGTTCTTCCAAGCTACCAGAGAAGTTTTGTTTACTACGTGATTTCGAGCTCGATGAATGCAGATTTGTTTGCGATGTCGTTCGCATTCAAAATGGCTGCCCCCTTGACGCTGTTTGTGTAGAGTTTACGAACGCTTGTTCCCACGTTGTTACGGCAAAATACACTTTGATTTTCTGTTATTCTATAAACTCAAGGATGTATAATCTAATAGTCGACTCGGTTTTCGTCGATGGCACTTAGATTGCTTTGATTGTGGTGGATAGGATTGTCTACCGTGCCCTATGCTTTCTAAGGAAGGAATACACGGGGTGACTAAAACCGCTATAACTTCTTCTATTGATCCTAGAATTTTGCAAACCTTTGGAGGATGTTCCTCTCATCAAAATACGAGAGGAGTGCGAAAGCGAAATCACCAAAGGCTATCCCTGTATTTGAAAGCTATCGTAAAAAAAAAGAAAAAGAAGGAAAACACGTGTTCAGAGGCTCCGATCTGATGAGCGCCCCCTTTCCCCGAGCGGTGAGCCGCCCTCC
>NW_027464885.1:77500-90000 GCF_043290135.1 Rhipicephalus microplus
GGTGTGTTTCGGACGGCGTTTCGCTTCCGCTACTTGCGAGTGCTTTCGTGGTCCACCCCTCTATAAATACTCGGGAGGCGTCGAAGCCGGTTCTCCAAGCCGGACCCGTAGGTATCGTTGTGTGCTCGCTCTCATTGGCCCGCCTAACCAGAAAATGCCTGCGGTACACCCATTTGGATAAGAGTGCACGCAGATGCGGGCCTCGACGGCTACACATTTCCTCGGGCGGCCGCCTCCCGGCCTCCGTGGAGCGCGGGATGCACGGTCCCATCGACAAGCCTCTCCCGTTTTTACCGTGGCGTCGCGGTTCACCACGGCGGGCGGGTCGGTCTCCTCCGCATAAAAAGGGGGACCCCCGCTTTTTGTTCCACGAAATCGCACAAGCTTTTTTCGCATCCACGGTTTGCCACCGCACACCAAAATGCCGATCCGGCTGCCTACTTTAGCCAACAGGTGGAGCCAGGCGCGCCGTACTTGCGCGGCACTTCCCACGTCCACCGAAGTCGGTGCCAAGGACCACTTTCGGCGCCGGAGCCGCGTACGAGCCTACTCGAGGCGGAAGAACGAAGCCAGCAAGGGCCTGGCCGCAAGTGCGTTCAATTGTCGGGACGTCCAAGTCCCTCGTTCTTCCGTGCTTCCTCTTTCGGCAAGTCGTTGCGGCACCTTCCCAAAGCGCGCAGACCCGCTAATCGCGACGAGCGCGACGTGGCCGTGCCGCCTTTCCCTCGGCAGCAAGCAAAACGCCTGGCAACGTCGACGCTCCCCTAACCGCGATCTCGCACCGTGTTTCGTGTGGCGAATTCAAAAGCCGGCCGGCGCTGCTGCAACCATTACGGTCGGTACGCATACGCCGCGGAGGGCGGGACGGTCATCGGAGCGTGCGGTTCCTCCATCGAGTACTGCGCACCTCGGCCGTCGCATCGCCGTGCCATGACCGGCCGCGCGTCAACGCGAACCGGTGCCAGCGAGATCCCTCGCCTGCAAGAACCGACCGGCAGCCTCCGTCACCCGAGGACGCGGAGGCGCTTGCCGCGGACGGCGGGACGGTATGCACTGGTGCACAGCGGACCCGTCACATCGCCAGTTCCTTGACCGACCGCCGACGCTTGTGCCGTTCCTCTCGTACTTGGCAGTCGCCGCGCGATTGTCGGGTCTCGTTCTTGCACGCTCGAACGGTCGGGAGGGCACTCGGCTGGCGTTTCGGGAACGCGCAGCCTCGCCTTCTACCGACGTAACCACGACTCGCCGTTCGCGCTCCGCCGCTCCTGTTTACAGTACTAGGCGGTCCCGCAGCGGTCGGGTCGCGCATTTCGAGCGCTTCGAGCCACGGTGCAGTGGCGGGTCGAAAGCCGACCTATGAGTGCGTTGCGCCGTTTGTACCCGCGTCCGCCACCTGGCCGACCGTCCAAGGTCGCGGTGTTGGCGTCCGCTGGGCGCAACAATTTGTCACGGGGTGCCGCTCCACATTCAGGCAGCCCCGTGGGGAAAAGCCGACCCCGCGTCCAAACGGGGTCAGCGGCAGAAAGTGTCGGGCGCAGACGCAGCTGAGGCGCTCACCCTTCACAATCCGTTAATGATCCTTCCGCAGGTTCACCTACGGAAACCTTGTTACGACTTTTACTTCCTCTAAATGATCAAGTTTGGTCATCTTTCCAACAGACCGGCGCAACCGAAAGGCCGCGCCGGACATCGGTCCGAAGACCTCACTAAATCATTCAATCGGTAGTAGCGACGGGCGGTGTGTACAAAGGGCAGGGACGTAATCAACGCGAGCTTATGACTCGCGCTTACTGGGAATTCCTCGTTCAAGGGGAACAATTGCAAGCCCCTATCCCAATCACGAAAGAAGTTCCACGGGTTACCCAGTCTTTTCAGACAGGGATAAAGACACGCTGCTTCCTTCAGTGTAGCGCGCGTGCGGCCCCGGACATCTAAGGGCATCACAGACCTGTTATTGCTCTGTTTCGTGCGGCTAGGAGCCGCTTGTCCCTCTAAGAAGGTTGTAAGGTGCTGGGAACCCCGCACCTATTTAATAGGCTAGAGTCTCGTTCGTTATCGGAATTAACCAGACAAATCGCTCCACCAACTAAGAACGGCCATGCACCACCATCCACCGAATCAAGAAAGAGCTCTCAATCTGTCAATCCTCCCAGTGTCCGGGCCGGGTAAGTTTTCCCGTGTTGAGTCAAATTAAGCCGCAGGCTCCACTCCTGGTGGTGCCCTTCCGTCAATTCCTTTAAGTTTCAGCTTTGCAACCATACTTCCCCCGGAACCCAAATACTTTGGTTTCCCGGAAGCTGCCCGCCGAGTCATTTGAGTAACTCAGGCGGATCGCTGGTTGGCATCGTTTATGGTCAGAACTAGGGCGGTATCTGATCGCCTTCGAACCTCTGACTTTCGTTCTTGATCAATGAAAACATTCTTGGCAAATGCTTTCGCAGTAGTTCGTCTTGCGACGGTCCAAGAATTTCACCTCTAGCGCCGCAATACGAATGCCCCCGTCCGTCCCTCTTAATCATTACCTCGTATTCCAAAAACCAACAGAACAGAAACGAGGTCTTGTTCTATTATTCCATGCAAGTTTATTCAGGCGACTCGCCTGCGTTGAGCACTCTAATTTTTTCAAAGTAAAAGCACCGGCCATCTCGAGGCACACAATGAAGTGCACCAAGAAAGAACCGGCATGATGTTCAGTCCGAGCCGTCGCATCGGGTAGATGCACTACTCGTCTGGAACTGAGATCCAACTACGAGCTTTTTAACCGCAGCAGCTTTAGTATACGCTATTGGAGCTGGAATTACCGCGGCTGCTGGCACCAGACTTGCCCTCCAATTGATCCTCGTTAAAGGATTTAGAGTGTACTCATTTCAATTACGGGGCCTCAAAAGAGTCCCGTATTGTTATTTTTCGTCACTACCTCCCCGTGCCGGGAGTGGGTAATTTGCGCGCCTGCTGCCTTCCTTGGATGTGGTAGCCGTTTCTCAGGCTCCCTCTCCGGAATCGAACCCTGATTCTCCGTTACCCGTAACAACCATGGTAAGCAAGTAACCTACCATCGAAAGTTGATAAGGCAGACACTTGAAAGAAACGTCGCCGGCTCGTGGCCATGCGATCAGCACAAAGTTATCCAGAGTCACCACACAATACGGGCCGAAACCCGATCGATCTTGGTCTAATAAAAGCACCCGTTACCCAAAGGGCTCCAGGCTCACTGCATGTATTAGCTCTAGAATTGCCACAGTTATCCAAGTAGGAAGAAACGATCTAAGGAACCATAACTGATTTAATGAGCCATTCGCGGTTTCGCCTTATTTCGGCATGTACTTAGACATGCATGGCTTAATCTTTGAGACAAGCATATGATTACTGGCAGGATCAACCAGGTAATCGTTCGACTGCGCGTCCGTCCTCGCCCTCGGCGGGCCGGACGCAGTCTGTGTGCGGCGGAGGCCACCTTCAGGCGCCCCAACACGCTTATTTTGCACTCCGAGATGACGGCGTTCGAGCTCGCTACGGCACAACCTTCCCGAAAGACGAGTGGGAGCCGTGCGGCAAGAAGCACGTTCATGCTCGCTCTTTTTCGTTGCATCGACTCGGTCGCGCCGTGCGGGTTGCCCAAGCCCGCTGCACTGTCGGTGGACCGGCCGGAACTAGCAACGGAGCCGAGACTGCAAAGCCGCCAGACGACGGGTCACGCCCGCGTCTTCGGCGCTTTCGCATCTGAATCGCCCGAGGACGACACGGAACACACCTCGATATCGTGGTAAAACGGCACCGTCCGACAACCAGCCCCTAACGCATCAAGCGGATGAGGCTGCAGACGACTGCCGTGGATTCCCCTGGAGCAGACCCGAGGACACGCTTGACGAGGCCGAAGCCCGCCGCATATCAGACACCCGGTCGCTTTCGCGTACGCCGCTCACGAGAACCCCCACATAATAGCAGCGATAAGTACCCAGACCTCCTTGGGCCCTAATACGAGCGTACTCGAGAAAATTTCACCGCGGGTGTGCCCCGAAACGTGTGGCATGTTGAGCGTGCCACAAGTCTACGTCGCTCTCAAACCCGCCGAGGTCGTAGAATTTGCGACCCTACTCACGAAATTCCCACCGAGGATACGGCCGCAAACGTACCGCACCTTGGGTAGGCCACGAGTTTGTGCAACACTACGCTGACGGCACAGCACCGAGGTCGTGCGCGCACGCACGGGAAAATTCCGCCGCGGTTTCTGCCGAAAACGTGAGGCACCACGACTCTCCGCAAGTTCGCGTCGACTGCGAAAGACCGAAGTCGTGAACGACGTGTCCGCTACTCGCCGCCGACACGCTGGACACCAAACGTACAACGACTCGACGGCGTCGTAGAGGCCCACGACGCGGTTTTCCTTAACGACGTCTCGGCGTGGCACCGACAGGTTAGAACGGCCGACCAACGTTCCCTGTCCGCCGTTCGGCTCAGTCGAAGGGCTCGGCGACTTCGGCAACGCTGCGAAGCCGCACGGTGACGCACGCCATGTCCCCATTTTTTTTTTTCTTTCTGCGTCTGCCGGGGTGCCCCTATAATAGCAGCGATAAGCACCCAGACCGCCGTGGGTCGCTCGCCCCGGCTGACGTGGTTTTTCGTACTCCTGCGGCGGTCGCCGTCAAGCACGTCCAAATACGCTACTTTCGTGGGCGCATTCACGCTCTTTCGCTTCGCCGGAGTGCCAGCACTCACTCTGCCAAAAACGGCGAACATCCGAGCGGCGGTTCCCACTTTTGCGTCGGCGTCGCAAACCCCGCCCCGGCAGACGAGGTTTGCCGTACTCGTGCGACGGTGGCCGGCGGGCACGTCGAAAGACGCCGATATCGTGCGCGAATTGGCGCACCTTGGCTTCACCGGAGTGCCGCCACTGACTCCTCCAAAAACGGCGAAGATCCGAGCGGCGCTTCCCACTTTCGCATCGGCGTCCCGAACTCCGCCCCGGCTGACGCGGTTTACCGTACTCGTGCGACGGTCGCCGGCGAGCACGTGGAAAGACGCCGATATCGTGCCCGAATCGGCTCCGTTCGGCTTCGCCGGAGTGCCAGCACTGGCTCGGCGAAAGACGACGAACATCCGAGCGACGGTTCTCACTATTGCGTACGCGTCGCAAACCCCGCCCCGGCAGACGCACTTTGCCGTACTCGTGCGACGGTCGCCGGCGAGCACGTAGAAAGACGCCGATATCGTGCCGGAATCGGCCCCGTTTGGCTTCGCCGGAGTGCCAGCACTCACTCGGCCACAAACGGCGAACATCCGAGCGGCGGTTCCCACTTAGCCGTCGGCGTCCCGAACTCCGCCCCGGCAGACGCGGTTGCCGAGCTCGTGCGACTAGCGACCGCGAAGCCGTCTCGCGACGCCGCTTTCGTGCGCGGCTCCCACTGCGACCTGGGTCACCCGAGGTCGACGAGCAAAAAAGAATGTCGAAAAAAATTTTTTTTTTTTTTGCGTCTGCCGGGGTGCCCCTATAATAGCAGCGATAAGCACCCAGACCGCCATGGGTCGCTCGCCCCGGCTGACGTGGTTTTTCGTTTTCCTGCGGTGGTCGTCGTCAAGCACGTCCAAACACGCCACTTTCGTGGGCGCATTCGCGCTCTTTCGCTTCGCCGGAGTGCCAGCACTCACTCTGCCAAAAACGGCGAACATCCGAGCGGCGGTTCCCACTTTTGCGTCGGCGTCGCAAACCCCGCCCCGGCAGACGAGGTTTGCCGTACTCGTGCGACGGTGGCCGGCGGGCACGTCGAAAGACGCCGATATCGTGCGCGAATTGGCGCACCTTGGCTTCACCGGAGTGCCGCCACTGACTCCTCCAAAAACGGCGAAGATCCGAGCGGCGCTTCCCACTTTCGCATCGGCGTCCCGAACTCCGCCCCGGCTGACGCGGTTTACCGTACTCGTGCGACGGTCGCCGGCGAGCACGTGGAAAGACGCCGATATCGTGCCCGAATCGGCTCCGTTCGGCTTCGCCGGATTGCCAGCACTGGCTCGGCGAAAGACGACGAACATCCGAGCGACGGTTCTCACTATTGCGTACGCGTCGCAAACCCCGCCCCGGCAGACGCACTTTGCCGTACTCGTGCGACGGTCGCCGGCGAGCACGTAGAAAGACGCCGATATCGTGCCGGAATCGGCCCCGTTTGGCTTCGCCGGAGTGCCAGCACTCACTCGGCCACAAACGGCGAACATCCGAGCGGCGGTTCCCACTTAGCCGTCGGCGTCCCGAACTCCGCCCCGGCAGACGCGGTTGCCGAGCTCGTGCGACTAGCGACCGCGAAGCCGTCTCGCGACGCCGCTTTCGTGCGCGGCTCCCACTGCGACCTGGGTCACCCGAGGTCGACGAGCAAAAAAGAATGTCGAAAAAAATTTTTTTTTTTTTTTTGCGTCTGCCGGGGTGCCCCTATAATAGCAGCGATAAGCACCCAGACCGCCATGGGTCGCTCGCCCCGGCTGACGTGGTTTTTCGTTTTCCTGCGGTGGTCGTCGTCAAGCACGTCCAAACACGCCACTTTCGTGGGCGCATTCGCGCTCTTTCGCTTCGCCGGAGTGCCAGCACTCACTCTGCCAAAAACGGCGAACATCCTAGTGGCGGTTCCCACTTTTGCGTCGGCGTCGCCAACCCCGCCCCGGCATACGCGGTTTGCCGTACTCGTGCGGCGGTGGCCGGCGGGCACGTCGAAAGACACCGATATCGTGCGCGAGTCGATGCTTCTTGGTCTCGCAGGAGGGCCGCCACTCACTCCTGCAAAAACGGCGAAGATCCGAGCGGCGCTTCCCACTTTTTCGTCGGCGTCGCAAACCTCGCCCCGGCAGACGCGCTTTGCCGTACTCGTGCGACGGTCGCCGGCGAGCACGTCGAAATACGCCGATATCGTGCCCGAATCGGCCCCGTTTCGCTTCGCCGGAGTGCCAGCACTCGCTCGGCCAAAGACGACGAACATCCGAGCGACGGTTCCCACTATTGCGTACGCGTCGCGAACCCCGCCCCGGCAGACGCGGTTTGCCGTACTCGTGCGGCGGTGGCCGGCGGGCACGTCGAAAGACGCCGATATCGTGCACGAATTGGCGCTCCTTGGCTTCACCGGAGTGCCAGCACTCACTCGGCCAAAAACGGCGAACATCCGAGCAGCGGTACCCACTTAGCCGTCGGCATCCCGAACTCCGCGCCGGCTGACGCGGTTGCCGAGCTCGTGCGACTAGCGACCGCGAACGCGTCTCGCGACGCCGCTTTCGTGCGCGGCTCCCATTGCGACCTGGGTTACCCGAGCTCGACCAGCAAAAAAGAAGGTCGAAAATTTTTTTTTTTTTTTCTGCGTCTGCCGGGGTGCCCCTATAATAGCAGCGATAAGCACCCAGACCGCCGTGTGTCGCTCGCCCCGGCTGACGTGGTTTTTCGTACTCCTGCAGCGGTCGCCGTCACGCACGTCCAAATACGCCACTTTCGTGGGCGCATTCGCGCTCTTTCGCGTCGCCGGAGTGCCAGCACTCACTCTGCCAAAAACGGCCAACATCCGAGCGGCGGTTCCCACTTTTGCGTCGGCGTCGTAAACCCCGCCCCGGCAGACGCGGTTTGCCCTACTCGTGCGACGGTCGCCGGCGAGCGCGTCGAAAGACGCCGATATCGTGCGCTAATTGGCGCTCCCTGGCTTCTCCGGAGTGCCGCCACTCACTCCTCCAAAAACGGCGAAGATCCGAGCGGCGTTCTCCACTTTCGCATCGGCGTCCCGAACTCCGCCCGGGCTGACGCGGTTTACCGTACTCGTGCGACGGTCGCCGGCGGGCACGTCGAAAGACGCCGATATCGTGCCGTAATCGGCCCCGTTTGGCTTCGCCCGTGTGCCAGCACTCACTCGGCCAAAAACGGCGAACATCCGAGCAGCGTTTCCCACTTTCGCATCGGCGTCCCGAAGCCCGCCCCGGCAGACGCGGTTTGCCCTACTCGAGCGACGGTCGCCGGCGATCACGTCGAAAGGCGCCGAATTCGTGCACGAATCGATGCTTCTTGGTCTCGCAGGAGGGCCGCCACTCACTCCTGCAAAAACGGCGAAGATCCGAGTTGCGCTTCCCACTTTTTCGTCGGCGTCCCGAACTACGCCCCGGCTGACGCGGTTTACCGTACTCGTGCGACGGTCGCCGGCGGGCACTTCAAAATACGCCGATTTCGTGGGCGCATTCACGCTGTTTCGCTTCCCCGGAGTGCCAACACTCACTCTGCCGAAAGCGGCGATCATCCGAGCGGCGGTTCCCACTTTTGCGTCGGCTTCGCAAACGGCGCCCCGGCAGACGCGCTCGTGCGACGTACTCGTGCGACGGTCGCCGGCGAGCACGTCGAAAGACGCCGATATCGTGCTCGAATCGACCCCGTTTCGCTTCGCCGGAGTGCTGCCAGTCACGGCGCAGAAAACGGCGAACAAGTGTTTTTTTTTTTTTTTTTCCTAGAATTTGTGTTATAGAAGGCACATTTGATATCGGACGATAATTTTCAACTTTATCACGCGCACCGATTTTCGTGTAGAGGTTTGCAAGTTTATGGGAATTTCTCCACTTGGAATAATGCGATTTAGTAGTACTACGAGAACTTCATGGATGTACTCAAGGGTACGGGGCAAGTCAGTTACGTCAACACCTGCAGATTTTTTACACTTCAAACTGAAAATTGTTGGTTGTGAGTCCTCGTGTGATATTAAAGGCCGATTCGCTAACACATAGAACAAAGAAAGAAAGGAAGAAAAAACGCCCGCGCTCGCTCAAGAAACCTGGGTTCGCAACAAGTGGCAACAACAAGCAACCGAGCGAGTGCGCCAAAACCCGTGGCGGCCGAACAAACGCGAAGTCCCAACCGCGTCAGCCGGGGCGGCACGGGACAGGAAAAATCACTTCAGCCGGGGCGGCGGGGCACCGAATAAACCTCGTCACCTCGTCGCAGGATAAAAGAGGAAACAAAAAGTCTAAACAGCGTCTGCTGGAGCGAATGCGTAATAAAACAACAACAACAACAAAAAAAAAAAACACCCGCGCTCAAGAAGTCTGCAATCACCACAAAAGGCGACTGTGACCGAGCAGCGTCAGCCGGGGCCGTGCGGAAACGGAAAAACCGCGACTACCGGGGCGTCGAGGCACCGAAAAATCCACTTCAGCCGCGGCGAAAAAAAAAAACAAAAAGAAAGACGGAGGGGGGGGGGGGGAACCACGTCTGCCGGGGCGAAGGAAAAAAAAAAAACGCGTCTGCCGGGGCGAGCCCGGGTGCGGCACCACCGGGAAAACTGTGGCAAACAGACATGGCGATCGAGTGAGTGGGCCGCCAGCCAGGCTCAGCCAAAAAGTGCAAAGTCCGAACTGCGTCAGCCGGGGCGGCAAAAACCACGTCAGCCGGGGCGGCGCAAAAAACCGCGTCTGCCGGGGCGGCACGAAACCGCGTCAGCCGGGGCGGCGCGAAAACTGCGTCAGCCGGGGCGAAAGAAAAAAAAAAAAAAAACGCGTCTGCCGGGGCGAGCCCGGGTGCGGCACCACCGGGAAAACTGTGGCAAACAGACATGGCGATCGAGTGAGTGGGCCGCCAGCCAGGCACAGCCGAAAAGTGCAAAGTCCGAACCGTGTCAGCCGGGGCGGCAAAAAACCGCGTCAGCCGGGGCGGCGCAAAAAACCGCGTCTGCCGGGGCGGCACGAAACCGCGTCTGCCGGGGCGGCGCGAAAACTGCGTCAGCCGGGGCGAGCCCGGGTGCGGCACCACCGGGAAAACTGTGGCAAACAGACATGGCGATCGAGTGAGTGGGCCGCCAGCCAGGCTCAGCCAAAAAGTGCCAAGTCCGAACTGCGTCAGCCGGGGCGGCAAAAAACCGCGTCAGCCGGGGCGGCGCAAAAAACCGCGTCTGCCGGGGCGGCGCGAAAACCGCGTCTGCCGGGGCGGCGCGAAAACTGCGTCAGCCGGGGCGAAAGAAAAAAAAAAACGCGTCTGCCGGGGCGAGCCCGGGTGCGGCACCACCGGGAAAACTGTGGCAAACAGACATGGCGATCGAGTGAGTGGGCCGCCAGCAAGGCTCAGCCAAAAAGTGCTAAGTCCGAACTGCGTCAGCTGGGGCGGCAAAAAACCGCGTCTGCCGGGGCGGCACGAAACCGCGTCAGCCGGGGCGGCGCGAAAACCGCGTCTGCCGGGGCGGCACGAAACCGCGTCAGCCGGGGCGGCGCGAAAACTGCGTCAGCCGGGGCGAGCCCGGGTGCGGCACCACCGGGAAAACTGTGGCAAACAGACATGGCGATCGAGTGAGTGGGCCGCCAGCCAGGCACAGCCGAAAAGTGCTAAGTCCGAACTGCGTCAGCCGGGGCGGCAAAAACCGCGTCAGCCGGGGCGGCGCGAAAACCGCGTCTGCCGGGGCGGCACGAAACCGCGTCAGCCGGGGCGGCGCGAAAACTGCGTCAGCCGGGGCGAGCCCGGGTGCGGCACCACCGGGAAAACTGTGGCTAACAGACATGGCGATCGAGTGAGTGGGCCACCAGCCAGGCTCAGCCAAAAAGTGCTAAGTCCGAACTGCGTCAGCCGGGGCGGCAAAAACCGCGTCAGCCGGGGCGGCGCAAAAAACCGCGTCTGCCGGGGCGGCACGAAACCGCGTCAGCCGGGGCGGCGCGAAAACTGCGTCAGCCGGGGCGAAAGAAAAAAAAAAACGCGTCTGCCGGGGCGAGCCCGGGTGCGGCACCACCGGGAAAACTGTGGCAAACAGACATGGCGATCGAGTGAGTGGGCCGCCAGCCAGGCACAGCCGAAAAGTGCCAAGTCCGAACTGCGTCAGCCGGGGCGGCAAAAAACCGCGTCAGCCGGGGCGGCGCAAAAAACCGCGTCTGCCGGGGCGGCACGAAACCGCGTCAGCCGGGGCGGCGCGAAAACTGCGTCAGCCGGGGCGAGCCCGGGTGCGGCACCACCGGGAAAACTGTGGCAAACAGACATGGCGATCGAGTGAGTGGGCCGCCAGCCAGGCTCAGCCAAAAAGTGCCAAGTCCGAACTGCGTCAGCCGGGGCGGCGCAAAAAACCGCGTCTGCCGGGGCGGCGCGAAAACCGCGTCTGCCGGGGCGGCGCGAAAACTGCGTCAGCCGGGGCGAAAGAAAAAAAAAACGCGTCTGCCGGGGCGGCAAAAAACCGCGTCTGCCGGGGCGGCACGAAACCGCGTCAGCCGGGGCGGCGCGAAAACCGCGTCTGCCGGGGCGGCACGAAACCGCGTCAGCCGGGGCGAGCCCGGGTGCGGCACCACCGGGAAAACTGTGGCAAACAGACATGGCGATCGAGTGAGTGGGCCGCCAGCCAGGCACAGCCGAAAAGTGCTAAGTCCGAACTGCGTCAGCCGGGGCGGCAAAAACCGCGTCAGCCGGGGCGGCGCAAAAACCGCGTCTGCCGGGGCGAATGCAAAAAAAACAAAGAAAAAAGCCCGCGCTTAATCAAAAGAAAACAAAGAAAAAAGCTTGCGCTTAATCAAAAGAAAACAAACAAAAAAAGTTCGCGCTTAAGCCTGGCGGTGGAACCACCGGGGCAAACAGACCTGGCGATCGAGTGAGTGGGCCGCCAGCCGGGGTGAGCCAAAAAGTGCAAAGTCGGAACCGCGTCAGCCGGGGCGGCGCGAAAACCGCGTCAGCCGGGGCGGCGCAAAAACTGCGTCAGCCGGGGCGGCACGGAAAAACGAAAACCGCGTCAGCCGGGGCGGCACGGAAAAACGAAAACCACGTCAGCCGGGGCGACATCAAAATGAGGAAAAAAAAAAAAAACTGCCTTAGGACACCTGCGTACACTTTCATGCGTTTGGGCATATCTCTCTGTAACACGCGCGCCCCTCGTTACGCGCGGCACTCTGTTTTCTCCGACACCCATATTTCGGCGGCATGTGGCACGCGCGCCCGTCCCTACGCACGGCACACCGCAGTGCTTTCTCGATATTTTTCTTTTCCTCCAACACCGTCATCTATAGGCTTTTAGTGACCTGTTGCTCGTGGCAAAAGTTCGCTAGCTCTGACACCTCTTGCATGCGCACCGTTTTTGCGCACGGTGCTATGCCGCAAAGCACGGCAGTCGCATGCGTTTCTCTCAGGCACCTCTTTTTTGACACAACGCTGTGGTGCTTAGAAACACACCCGCCGCTTTTGCGCACAGAACTCCACCGTACAGCACGGTAGTCACGTTTGTTCCACACGAACAGCAGTGTGCATCGTGCTACGACACTTTGAAAGCTTTTTCTTCCGAGTCTCGACCGCGCTGTTCCTTTCGTACTTGGCGCGGTTTTGGGACCAGCTTTGTTTTAAACCCCTACTGCGCGCCGTTCCTTTCGTACTTGGCGCGGTTCAGGGTTTGTTTCGAGCCCTTAGCCGCGCTGTTCCCTCCGTACTTGGCGCGGTTTAGGGTCGAGCTTTGTCTCGAGCCCTCTCCGCGCCGTTCCTTCCGTACTTGGCGCGGTTTAGGGTTTGTTTCGAGCCCTTAGCCGCGCTGTTCCCTCCGTACTTGGCG
>NW_027464885.1:95000-107500 GCF_043290135.1 Rhipicephalus microplus
GTTCGTAAACCCATCGCGAACCGAGTACGACGCCCTACCAAGTGCGCCCGCAACCCTGTACAGGGTCACATCTTCACAAGGCTGGCAAGCGGCATTCCGCTGCGCGCGTGCGTCGTCCGAGCAGTTGCGTGATAAACGACCGTGTCGAAAGCCCAAACACCGCCGAGGCCAGTCGCCGCCGCCGCAAGGGCAGCCACGCAGCCTGGCGAGAGGCATCGTCTCGTGTAGCGTCGCCCCCGCCCCAACTGGAGTGGCCCAGTTTTTTGAACGGGACGGGAACTGCGAAGCACTTAGACCGACGGCGGACTACGACGAGAACGCCTTAAGCTTCGCCAACGTTTCGCCAACTCGTGCGGGAGACTTTTTCCGCTTCGCGGCAAGTCGTCGCGCCGTGCTCTCCGCATCAACCGCGTACGCAGCGAACCGCAAACGTCGGGCGCAGCCTCCTCACCTCCCTGCGCTTTGCGCGCGAACGTTCCCTGTTCGCGCGGCAAAGCCTGGAGGAGGCACGGCCCCGCAGCGTGTTCGAGCGCCCGGTCTACGGGACACCCTGCTTACTTCGAGGGCAACAAGCGCAACGCAAGGCTGCGATCTCGCGCACTTTGCGCACGGCTGGAGAAGCTTTGCTGGCCGGCTTTCGCTCCTCGTGTTTACCGTGCGTTAAAGTTGCGCGTCCGTGGCTCTCGCAGCTCTTGCGCGCCCGGTCGCAGAGAGGAGTACGCAACCTCGACCGCACTTTCCCTGCAGGCTTCCTTCCGACTCGAAGTCCTGCGGCGGTCTCAACGAGGTGCCACATCCTCAATGCAGTCGGTCGCCCCCGTTTCGGTTGGGCTCTGGCACGACGGTCGCCACCGTCTCGCCCTTGAGTGGCCGCTGTTGGCGCTCGCTGTGAGGTGTTCAGCGTGCTGTCCGTGTTGCCGACGCGGTCAAAACGAGTCGACGGCTCACGTTCCCTTGTGCGCCGAAGGCTCTCTTGATATGTGATCCGACCCTCAGACAGACGAAGCCAAGGGAAGACCCAAGGCCGCAATGTGCGTTCAAAGAATCAGTGCTCAGTGTGTCCTGCAATTCACACCAAGTCTCGCAGCTGGCTGCGTTCTTCATCGACCCGAGAACCGAGTGATCCACCGCTTAGAGTCGTGAAAAAGTGTTTGTTCAATTCCGTACAGTCAAAACCAAACGTTTCTGGCACTCGGCCAAACAGTGGCCAAGAAGGGCGCTTTTCAGCGCACGCTTGGACTCCAAAACTCTGCCGCGCCTTTTTCGGCTGCCGCAAATCGAGCAAACGGTGTGTTTCGGACGGCGTTTCGCTTCCGCTACTTGCGAGTGCTTTCGTGGTCCACCCCTCTATAAATACTCGGGAGGCGTCGAAGCCGGTTCTCCAAGCCGGACCCGTAGGTATCGTTGTGTGCTCGCTCTCATTGGCCCGCCTAACCAGAAAATGCCTGCGGTACACCCATTTGGATAAGAGTGCACGCAGATGCGGGCCTCGACGGCTACACATTTCCTCGGGCGGCCGCCTCCCGGCCTCCGTGGAGCGCGGGATGCACGGTCCCATCGACAAGCCTCTCCCGTTTTTACCGTGGCGTCGCGGTTCACCACGGCGGGCGGGTCGGTCTCCTCCGCATAAAAAGGGGGACCCCCGCTTTTTGTTCCACGAAATCGCACAAGCTTTTTTCGCATCCACGGTTTGCCACCGCACACCAAAATGCCGATCCGGCTGCCTACTTTAGCCAACAGGTGGAGCCAGGCGCGCCGTACTTGCGCGGCACTTCCCACGTCCACCGAAGTCGGTGCCAAGGACCACTTTCGGCGCCGGAGCCGCGTACGAGCCTACTCGAGGCGGAAGAACGAAGCCAGCAAGGGCCTGGCCGCAAGTGCGTTCAATTGTCGGGACGTCCAAGTCCCTCGTTCTTCCGTGCTTCCTCTTTCGGCAAGTCGTTGCGGCACCTTCCCAAAGCGCGCAGACCCGCTAATCGCGACGAGCGCGACGTGGCCGTGCCGCCTTTCCCTCGGCAGCAAGCAAAACGCCTGGCAACGTCGACGCTCCCCTAACCGCGATCTCGCACCGTGTTTCGTGTGGCGAATTCAAAAGCCGGCCGGCGCTGCTGCAACCATTACGGTCGGTACGCATACGCCGCGGAGGGCGGGACGGTCATCGGAGCGTGCGGTTCCTCCATCGAGTACTGCGCACCTCGGCCGTCGCATCGCCGTGCCATGACCGGCCGCGCGTCAACGCGAACCGGTGCCAGCGAGATCCCTCGCCTGCAAGAACCGACCGGCAGCCTCCGTCACCCGAGGACGCGGAGGCGCTTGCCGCGGACGGCGGGACGGTATGCACTGGTGCACAGCGGACCCGTCACATCGCCAGTTCCTTGACCGACCGCCGACGCTTGTGCCGTTCCTCTCGTACTTGGCAGTCGCCGCGCGATTGTCGGGTCTCGTTCTTGCACGCTCGAACGGTCGGGAGGGCACTCGGCTGGCGTTTCGGGAACGCGCAGCCTCGCCTTCTACCGACGTAACCACGACTCGCCGTTCGCGCTCCGCCGCTCCTGTTTACAGTACTAGGCGGTCCCGCAGCGGTCGGGTCGCGCATTTCGAGCGCTTCGAGCCACGGTGCAGTGGCGGGTCGAAAGCCGACCTATGAGTGCGTTGCGCCGTTTGTACCCGCGTCCGCCACCTGGCCGACCGTCCAAGGTCGCGGTGTTGGCGTCCGCTGGGCGCAACAATTTGTCACGGGGTGCCGCTCCACATTCAGGCAGCCCCGTGGGGAAAAGCCGACCCCGCGTCCAAACGGGATCAGCGGCAGAAAGTGTCGGGCGCAGACGCAGCTGAGGCGCTCACCCTTCACAATCCGTTAATGATCCTTCCGCAGGTTCACCTACGGAAACCTTGTTACGACTTTTACTTCCTCTAAATGATCAAGTTTGGTCATCTTTCCAACAGACCGGCGCAACCGAAAGGCCGCGCCGGACATCGGTCCGAAGACCTCACTAAATCATTCAATCGGTAGTAGCGACGGGCGGTGTGTACAAAGGGCAGGGACGTAATCAACGCGAGCTTATGACTCGCGCTTACTGGGAATTCCTCGTTCAAGGGGAACAATTGCAAGCCCCTATCCCAATCACGAAAGAAGTTCCACGGGTTACCCAGTCTTTTCAGACAGGGATAAAGACACGCTGCTTCCTTCAGTGTAGCGCGCGTGCGGCCCCGGACATCTAAGGGCATCACAGACCTGTTATTGCTCTGTTTCGTGCGGCTAGGAGCCGCTTGTCCCTCTAAGAAGGTTGTAAGGTGCTGGGAACCCCGCACCTATTTAATAGGCTAGAGTCTCGTTCGTTATCGGAATTAACCAGACAAATCGCTCCACCAACTAAGAACGGCCATGCACCACCATCCACCGAATCAAGAAAGAGCTCTCAATCTGTCAATCCTCCCAGTGTCCGGGCCGGGTAAGTTTTCCCGTGTTGAGTCAAATTAAGCCGCAGGCTCCACTCCTGGTGGTGCCCTTCCGTCAATTCCTTTAAGTTTCAGCTTTGCAACCATACTTCCCCCGGAACCCAAATACTTTGGTTTCCCGGAAGCTGCCCGCCGAGTCATTTGAGTAACTCAGGCGGATCGCTGGTTGGCATCGTTTATGGTCAGAACTAGGGCGGTATCTGATCGCCTTCGAACCTCTGACTTTCGTTCTTGATCAATGAAAACATTCTTGGCAAATGCTTTCGCAGTAGTTCGTCTTGCGACGGTCCAAGAATTTCACCTCTAGCGCCGCAATACGAATGCCCCCGTCCGTCCCTCTTAATCATTACCTCGTATTCCAAAAACCAACAGAACAGAAACGAGGTCTTGTTCTATTATTCCATGCAAGTTTATTCAGGCGACTCGCCTGCGTTGAGCACTCTAATTTTTTCAAAGTAAAAGCACCGGCCATCTCGAGGCACACAATGAAGTGCACCAAGAAAGAACCGGCATGATGTTCAGTCCGAGCCGTCGCATCGGGTAGATGCACTACTCGCCTGGAACTGAGATCCAACTACGAGCTTTTTAACCGCAGCAGCTTTAGTATACGCTATTGGAGCTGGAATTACCGCGGCTGCTGGCACCAGACTTGCCCTCCAATTGATCCTCGTTAAAGGATTTAGAGTGTACTCATTTCAATTACGGGGCCTCAAAAGAGTCCCGTATTGTTATTTTTCGTCACTACCTCCCCGTGCCGGGAGTGGGTAATTTGCGCGCCTGCTGCCTTCCTTGGATGTGGTAGCCGTTTCTCAGGCTCCCTCTCCGGAATCGAACCCTGATTCTCCGTTACCCGTAACAACCATGGTAAGCAAGTAACCTACCATCGAAAGTTGATAAGGCAGACACTTGAAAGAAACGTCGCCGGCTCGTGGCCATGCGATCAGCACAAAGTTATCCAGAGTCACCACACAATACGGGCCGAAACCCGATCGATCTTGGTCTAATAAAAGCACCCGTTACCCAAAGGGCTCCAGGCTCACTGCATGTATTAGCTCTAGAATTGCCACAGTTATCCAAGTAGGAAGAAACGATCTAAGGAACCATAACTGATTTAATGAGCCATTCGCGGTTTCGCCTTATTTCGGCATGTACTTAGACATGCATGGCTTAATCTTTGAGACAAGCATATGATTACTGGCAGGATCAACCAGGTAATCGTTCGACTGCGCGTCCGTCCTCGCCCTCGGCGGGCCGGACGCAGTCTGTGTGCGGCGGAGGCCACCTTCAGGCGCCCCAACACGCTTATTTTGCACTCCGAGATGACGGCGTTCGAGCTCGCTACGGCACAACCTTCCCGAAAGACGAGTGGGAGCCGTGCGGCAAGAAGCACGTTCATGCTCGCTCTTTTTCGTTGCATCGACTCGGTCGCGCCGTGCGGGTTGCCCAAGCCCGCTGCACTGTCGGTGGACCGGCCGGAACTAGCAACGGAGCCGAGACTGCAAAGCCGCCAGACGACGGGTCACGCCCGCGTCTTCGGCGCTTTCGCATCTGAATCGCCCGAGGACGACACGGAACACACCTCGATATCGTGGTAAAACGGCACCGTCCGACAACCAGCCCCTAACGCATCAAGCGGATGAGGCTGCAGACGACTGCCGTGGATTCCCCTGGAGCAGACCCGAGGACACGCTTGACGAGGCCGAAGCCCGCCGCATATCAGACACCCGGTCGCTTTCGCGTACGCCGCTCACGAGAACCCCCACATAATAGCAGCGATAAGTACCCAGACCTCCTTGGGCCCTAATACGAGCGTACTCGAGAAAATTTCACCGCGGGTGTGCCCCGAAACGTGTGGCATGTTGAGCGTGCCACAAGTCTACGTCGCTCTCAAACCCGCCGAGGTCGTAGAATTTGCGACCCTACTCACGAAATTCCCACCGAGGATACGGCCGCAAACGTACCGCACCTTGGGTAGGCCACGAGTTTGTGCAACACTACGCTGACGGCACAGCACCGAGGTCGTGCGCGCACGCACGGGAAAATTCCGCCGCGGTTTCTGCCGAAAACGTGAGGCACCACGACTCTCCGCAAGTTCGCGTCGACTGCGAAAGACCGAAGTCGTGAACGACGTGTCCGCTACTCGCCGCCGACACGCTGGACACCAAACGTACAACGACTCGACGGCGTCGTAGAGGCCCACGACGCGGTTTTCCTTAACGACGTCTCGGCGTGGCACCGACAGGTTAGAACGGCCGACCAACGTTCCCTGTCCGCCGTTCGGCTCAGTCGAAGGGCTCGGCGACTTCGGCAACGCTGCGAAGCCGCACGGTGACGCACGCCATGTCCCCATTTTTTTTTTTCTTTCTGCGTCTGCCGGGGTGCCCCTATAATAGCAGCGATAAGCACCCAGACCGCCGTGGGTCGCTCGCCCCGGCTGACGTGGTTTTTCGTACTCCTGCGGCGGTCGCCGTCAAGCACGTCCAAATACGCTACTTTCGTGGGCGCATTCACGCTCTTTCGCTTCGCCGGAGTGCCAGCACTCACTCTGCCAAAAACGGCGAACATCCGAGCGGCGGTTCCCACTTTTGCGTCGGCGTCGCAAACCCCGCCCCGGCAGACGAGGTTTGCCGTACTCGTGCGACGGTGGCCGGCGGGCACGTCGAAAGACGCCGATATCGTGCGCGAATTGGCGCACCTTGGCTTCACCGGAGTGCCGCCACTGACTCCTCCAAAAACGGCGAAGATCCGAGCGGCGCTTCCCACTTTCGCATCGGCGTCCCGAACTCCGCCCCGGCTGACGCGGTTTACCGTACTCGTGCGACGGTCGCCGGCGAGCACGTGGAAAGACGCCGATATCGTGCCCGAATCGGCTCCGTTCGGCTTCGCCGGAGTGCCAGCACTGGCTCGGCGAAAGACGACGAACATCCGAGCGACGGTTCTCACTATTGCGTACGCGTCGCAAACCCCGCCCCGGCAGACGCACTTTGCCGTACTCGTGCGACGGTCGCCGGCGAGCACGTAGAAAGACGCCGATATCGTGCCGGAATCGGCCCCGTTTGGCTTCGCCGGAGTGCCAGCACTCACTCGGCCACAAACGGCGAACATCCGAGCGGCGGTTCCCACTTAGCCGTCGGCGTCCCGAACTCCGCCCCGGCAGACGCGGTTGCCGAGCTCGTGCGACTAGCGACCGCGAAGCCGTCTCGCGACGCCGCTTTCGTGCGCGGCTCCCACTGCGACCTGGGTCACCCGAGGTCGACGAGCAAAAAAGAATGTCGAAAAAAATTTTTTTTTTTTTTGCGTCTGCCGGGGTGCCCCTATAATAGCAGCGATAAGCACCCAGACCGCCATGGGTCGCTCGCCCCGGCTGACGTGGTTTTTCGTTTTCCTGCGGTGGTCGTCGTCAAGCACGTCCAAACACGCCACTTTCGTGGGCGCATTCGCGCTCTTTCGCTTCGCCGGAGTGCCAGCACTCACTCTGCCAAAAACGGCGAACATCCGAGCGGCGGTTCCCACTTTTGCGTCGGCGTCGCAAACCCCGCCCCGGCAGACGAGGTTTGCCGTACTCGTGCGACGGTGGCCGGCGGGCACGTCGAAAGACGCCGATATCGTGCGCGAATTGGCGCACCTTGGCTTCACCGGAGTGCCGCCACTGACTCCTCCAAAAACGGCGAAGATCCGAGCGGCGCTTCCCACTTTCGCATCGGCGTCCCGAACTCCGCCCCGGCTGACGCGGTTTACCGTACTCGTGCGACGGTCGCCGGCGAGCACGTGGAAAGACGCCGATATCGTGCCCGAATCGGCTCCGTTCGGCTTCGCCGGATTGCCAGCACTGGCTCGGCGAAAGACGACGAACATCCGAGCGACGGTTCTCACTATTGCGTACGCGTCGCAAACCCCGCCCCGGCAGACGCACTTTGCCGTACTCGTGCGACGGTCGCCGGCGAGCACGTAGAAAGACGCCGATATCGTGCCGGAATCGGCCCCGTTTGGCTTCGCCGGAGTGCCAGCACTCACTCGGCCACAAACGGCGAACATCCGAGCGGCGGTTCCCACTTAGCCGTCGGCGTCCCGAACTCCGCCCCGGCAGACGCGGTTGCCGAGCTCGTGCGACTAGCGACCGCGAAGCCGTCTCGCGACGCCGCTTTCGTGCGCGGCTCCCACTGCGACCTGGGTCACCCGAGGTCGACGAGCAAAAAAGAATGTCGAAAAAAATTTTTTTTTTTTTTTTGCGTCTGCCGGGGTGCCCCTATAATAGCAGCGATAAGCACCCAGACCGCCATGGGTCGCTCGCCCCGGCTGACGTGGTTTTTCGTTTTCCTGCGGTGGTCGTCGTCAAGCACGTCCAAACACGCCACTTTCGTGGGCGCATTCGCGCTCTTTCGCTTCGCCGGAGTGCCAGCACTCACTCTGCCAAAAACGGCGAACATCCTAGTGGCGGTTCCCACTTTTGCGTCGGCGTCGCCAACCCCGCCCCGGCATACGCGGTTTGCCGTACTCGTGCGGCGGTGGCCGGCGGGCACGTCGAAAGACACCGATATCGTGCGCGAGTCGATGCTTCTTGGTCTCGCAGGAGGGCCGCCACTCACTCCTGCAAAAACGGCGAAGATCCGAGCGGCGCTTCCCACTTTTTCGTCGGCGTCGCAAACCTCGCCCCGGCAGACGCGCTTTGCCGTACTCGTGCGACGGTCGCCGGCGAGCACGTCGAAATACGCCGATATCGTGCCCGAATCGGCCCCGTTTCGCTTCGCCGGAGTGCCAGCACTCGCTCGGCCAAAGACGACGAACATCCGAGCGACGGTTCCCACTATTGCGTACGCGTCGCGAACCCCGCCCCGGCAGACGCGGTTTGCCGTACTCGTGCGGCGGTGGCCGGCGGGCACGTCGAAAGACGCCGATATCGTGCACGAATTGGCGCTCCTTGGCTTCACCGGAGTGCCAGCACTCACTCGGCCAAAAACGGCGAACATCCGAGCAGCGGTACCCACTTAGCCGTCGGCATCCCGAACTCCGCGCCGGCTGACGCGGTTGCCGAGCTCGTGCGACTAGCGACCGCGAACGCGTCTCGCGACGCCGCTTTCGTGCGCGGCTCCCATTGCGACCTGGGTTACCCGAGCTCGACCAGCAAAAAAGAAGGTCGAAAATTTTTTTTTTTTTTTCTGCGTCTGCCGGGGTGCCCCTATAATAGCAGCGATAAGCACCCAGACCGCCGTGTGTCGCTCGCCCCGGCTGACGTGGTTTTTCGTACTCCTGCAGCGGTCGCCGTCACGCACGTCCAAATACGCCACTTTCGTGGGCGCATTCGCGCTCTTTCGCGTCGCCGGAGTGCCAGCACTCACTCTGCCAAAAACGGCCAACATCCGAGCGGCGGTTCCCACTTTTGCGTCGGCGTCGTAAACCCCGCCCCGGCAGACGCGGTTTGCCCTACTCGTGCGACGGTCGCCGGCGAGCGCGTCGAAAGACGCCGATATCGTGCGCTAATTGGCGCTCCCTGGCTTCTCCGGAGTGCCGCCACTCACTCCTCCAAAAACGGCGAAGATCCGAGCGGCGTTCTCCACTTTCGCATCGGCGTCCCGAACTCCGCCCGGGCTGACGCGGTTTACCGTACTCGTGCGACGGTCGCCGGCGGGCACGTCGAAAGACGCCGATATCGTGCCGTAATCGGCCCCGTTTGGCTTCGCCCGTGTGCCAGCACTCACTCGGCCAAAAACGGCGAACATCCGAGCAGCGTTTCCCACTTTCGCATCGGCGTCCCGAAGCCCGCCCCGGCAGACGCGGTTTGCCCTACTCGAGCGACGGTCGCCGGCGATCACGTCGAAAGGCGCCGAATTCGTGCACGAATCGATGCTTCTTGGTCTCGCAGGAGGGCCGCCACTCACTCCTGCAAAAACGGCGAAGATCCGAGTTGCGCTTCCCACTTTTTCGTCGGCGTCCCGAACTACGCCCCGGCTGACGCGGTTTACCGTACTCGTGCGACGGTCGCCGGCGGGCACTTCAAAATACGCCGATTTCGTGGGCGCATTCACGCTGTTTCGCTTCCCCGGAGTGCCAACACTCACTCTGCCGAAAGCGGCGATCATCCGAGCGGCGGTTCCCACTTTTGCGTCGGCTTCGCAAACGGCGCCCCGGCAGACGCGCTCGTGCGACGTACTCGTGCGACGGTCGCCGGCGAGCACGTCGAAAGACGCCGATATCGTGCTCGAATCGACCCCGTTTCGCTTCGCCGGAGTGCTGCCAGTCACGGCGCAGAAAACGGCGAACAAGTGTTTTTTTTTTTTTTTTTCCTAGAATTTGTGTTATAGAAGGCACATTTGATATCGGACGATAATTTTCAACTTTATCACGCGCACCGATTTTCGTGTAGAGGTTTGCAAGTTTATGGGAATTTCTCCACTTGGAATAATGCGATTTAGTAGTACTACGAGAACTTCATGGATGTACTCAAGGGTACGGGGCAAGTCAGTTACGTCAACACCTGCAGATTTTTTACACTTCAAACTGAAAATTGTTGGTTGTGAGTCCTCGTGTGATATTAAAGGCCGATTCGCTAACACATAGAACAAAGAAAGAAAGGAAGAAAAAACGCCCGCGCTCGCTCAAGAAACCTGGGTTCGCAACAAGTGGCAACAACAAGCAACCGAGCGAGTGCGCCAAAACCCGTGGCGGCCGAACAAACGCGAAGTCCCAACCGCGTCAGCCGGGGCGGCACGGGACAGGAAAAATCACTTCAGCCGGGGCGGCGGGGCACCGAATAAACCTCGTCACCTCGTCGCAGGATAAAAGAGGAAACAAAAAGTCTAAACAGCGTCTGCTGGAGCGAATGCGTAATAAAACAACAACAACAACAAAAAAAAAAACACCCGCGCTCAAGAAGTCTGCAATCACCACAAAAGGCGACTGTGACCGAGCAGCGTCAGCCGGGGCCGTGCGGAAACGGAAAAACCGCGACTACCGGGGCGTCGAGGCACCGAAAAATCCACTTCAGCCGCGGCGAAAAAAAAAAACAAAAAGAAAGACGGAGGGGGGGGGGGGAACCACGTCTGCCGGGGCGAAGGAAAAAAAAAAAACGCGTCTGCCGGGGCGAGCCCGGGTGCGGCACCACCGGGAAAACTGTGGCAAACAGACATGGCGATCGAGTGAGTGGGCCGCCAGCCAGGCTCAGCCAAAAAGTGCAAAGTCCGAACTGCGTCAGCCGGGGCGGCAAAAACCACGTCAGCCGGGGCGGCGCAAAAAACCGCGTCTGCCGGGGCGGCACGAAACCGCGTCAGCCGGGGCGGCGCGAAAACTGCGTCAGCCGGGGCGAAAGAAAAAAAAAAAAAAACGCGTCTGCCGGGGCGAGCCCGGGTGCGGCACCACCGGGAAAACTGTGGCAAACAGACATGGCGATCGAGTGAGTGGGCCGCCAGCCAGGCACAGCCGAAAAGTGCAAAGTCCGAACCGTGTCAGCCGGGGCGGCAAAAAACCGCGTCAGCCGGGGCGGCGCAAAAAACCGCGTCTGCCGGGGCGGCACGAAACCGCGTCTGCCGGGGCGGCGCGAAAACTGCGTCAGCCGGGGCGAGCCCGGGTGCGGCACCACCGGGAAAACTGTGGCAAACAGACATGGCGATCGAGTGAGTGGGCCGCCAGCCAGGCTCAGCCAAAAAGTGCCAAGTCCGAACTGCGTCAGCCGGGGCGGCAAAAAACCGCGTCAGCCGGGGCGGCGCAAAAAACCGCGTCTGCCGGGGCGGCGCGAAAACCGCGTCTGCCGGGGCGGCGCGAAAACTGCGTCAGCCGGGGCGAAAGAAAAAAAAAAACGCGTCTGCCGGGGCGAGCCCGGGTGCGGCACCACCGGGAAAACTGTGGCAAACAGACATGGCGATCGAGTGAGTGGGCCGCCAGCAAGGCTCAGCCAAAAAGTGCTAAGTCCGAACTGCGTCAGCTGGGGCGGCAAAAAACCGCGTCTGCCGGGGCGGCACGAAACCGCGTCAGCCGGGGCGGCGCGAAAACCGCGTCTGCCGGGGCGGCACGAAACCGCGTCAGCCGGGGCGGCGCGAAAACTGCGTCAGCCGGGGCGAGCCCGGGTGCGGCACCACCGGGAAAACTGTGGCAAACAGACATGGCGATCGAGTGAGTGGGCCGCCAGCCAGGCACAGCCGAAAAGTGCTAAGTCCGAACTGCGTCAGCCGGGGCGGCAAAAACCGCGTCAGCCGGGGCGGCGCGAAAACCGCGTCTGCCGGGGCGGCACGAAACCGCGTCAGCCGGGGCGGCGCGAAAACTGCGTCAGCCGGGGCGAGCCCGGGTGCGGCACCACCGGGAAAACTGTGGCTAACAGACATGGCGATCGAGTGAGTGGGCCACCAGCCAGGCTCAGCCAAAAAGTGCTAAGTCCGAACTGCGTCAGCCGGGGCGGCAAAAACCGCGTCAGCCGGGGCGGCGCAAAAAACCGCGTCTGCCGGGGCGGCACGAAACCGCGTCAGCCGGGGCGGCGCGAAAACTGCGTCAGCCGGGGCGAAAGAAAAAAAAAAAACGCGTCTGCCGGGGCGAGCCCGGGTGCGGCACCACCGGGAAAACTGTGGCAAACAGACATGGCGATCGAGTGAGTGGGCCGCCAGCCAGGCACAGCCGAAAAGTGCCAAGTCCGAACTGCGTCAGCCGGGGCGGCAAAAAACCGCGTCAGCCGGGGCGGCGCAAAAAACCGCGTCTGCCGGGGCGGCACGAAACCGCGTCAGCCGGGGCGGCGCGAAAACTGCGTCAGCCGGGGCGAGCCCGGGTGCGGCACCACCGGGAAAACTGTGGCAAACAGACATGGCGATCGAGTGAGTGGGCCGCCAGCCAGGCTCAGCCAAAAAGTGCCAAGTCCGAACTGCGTCAGCCGGGGCGGCGCAAAAAACCGCGTCTGCCGGGGCGGCGCGAAAACCGCGTCTGCCGGGGCGGCGCGAAAACTGCGTCAGCCGGGGCGAAAGAAAAAAAAAACGCGTCTGCCGGGGCGGCAAAAAACCGCGTCTGCCGGGGCGGCACGAAACCGCGTCAGCCGGGGCGGCGCGAAAACCGCGTCTGCCGGGGCG
>NW_027464885.1:115000-127500 GCF_043290135.1 Rhipicephalus microplus
GGCGCTTTTCAGCGCACGCTTGGACTCCAAAACTCTGCCGCGCCTTTTTCGGCTGCCGCAAATCGAGCAAACGGTGTGTTTCGGACGGCGTTTCGCTTCCGCTACTTGCGAGTGCTTTCGTGGTCCACCCCTCTATAAATACTCGGGAGGCGTCGAAGCCGGTTCTCCAAGCCGGACCCGTAGGTATCGTTGTGTGCTCGCTCTCATTGGCCCGCCTAACCAGAAAATGCCTGCGGTACACCCATTTGGATAAGAGTGCACGCAGATGCGGGCCTCGACGGCTACACATTTCCTCGGGCGGCCGCCTCCCGGCCTCCGTGGAGCGCGGGATGCACGGTCCCATCGACAAGCCTCTCCCGTTTTTACCGTGGCGTCGCGGTTCACCACGGCGGGCGGGTCGGTCTCCTCCGCATAAAAAGGGGGACCCCCGCTTTTTGTTCCACGAAATCGCACAAGCTTTTTTCGCATCCACGGTTTGCCACCGCACACCAAAATGCCGATCCGGCTGCCTACTTTAGCCAACAGGTGGAGCCAGGCGCGCCGTACTTGCGCGGCACTTCCCACGTCCACCGAAGTCGGTGCCAAGGACCACTTTCGGCGCCGGAGCCGCGTACGAGCCTACTCGAGGCGGAAGAACGAAGCCAGCAAGGGCCTGGCCGCAAGTGCGTTCAATTGTCGGGACGTCCAAGTCCCTCGTTCTTCCGTGCTTCCTCTTTCGGCAAGTCGTTGCGGCACCTTCCCAAAGCGCGCAGACCCGCTAATCGCGACGAGCGCGACGTGGCCGTGCCGCCTTTCCCTCGGCAGCAAGCAAAACGCCTGGCAACGTCGACGCTCCCCTAACCGCGATCTCGCACCGTGTTTCGTGTGGCGAATTCAAAAGCCGGCCGGCGCTGCTGCAACCATTACGGTCGGTACGCATACGCCGCGGAGGGCGGGACGGTCATCGGAGCGTGCGGTTCCTCCATCGAGTACTGCGCACCTCGGCCGTCGCATCGCCGTGCCATGACCGGCCGCGCGTCAACGCGAACCGGTGCCAGCGAGATCCCTCGCCTGCAAGAACCGACCGGCAGCCTCCGTCACCCGAGGACGCGGAGGCGCTTGCCGCGGACGGCGGGACGGTATGCACTGGTGCACAGCGGACCCGTCACATCGCCAGTTCCTTGACCGACCGCCGACGCTTGTGCCGTTCCTCTCGTACTTGGCAGTCGCCGCGCGATTGTCGGGTCTCGTTCTTGCACGCTCGAACGGTCGGGAGGGCACTCGGCTGGCGTTTCGGGAACGCGCAGCCTCGCCTTCTACCGACGTAACCACGACTCGCCGTTCGCGCTCCGCCGCTCCTGTTTACAGTACTAGGCGGTCCCGCAGCGGTCGGGTCGCGCATTTCGAGCGCTTCGAGCCACGGTGCAGTGGCGGGTCGAAAGCCGACCTATGAGTGCGTTGCGCCGTTTGTACCCGCGTCCGCCACCTGGCCGACCGTCCAAGGTCGCGGTGTTGGCGTCCGCTGGGCGCAACAATTTGTCACGGGGTGCCGCTCCACATTCAGGCAGCCCCGTGGGGAAAAGCCGACCCCGCGTCCAAACGGGGTCAGCGGCAGAAAGTGTCGGGCGCAGACGCAGCTGAGGCGCTCACCCTTCACAATCCGTTAATGATCCTTCCGCAGGTTCACCTACGGAAACCTTGTTACGACTTTTACTTCCTCTAAATGATCAAGTTTGGTCATCTTTCCAACAGACCGGCGCAACCGAAAGGCCGCGCCGGACATCGGTCCGAAGACCTCACTAAATCATTCAATCGGTAGTAGCGACGGGCGGTGTGTACAAAGGGCAGGGACGTAATCAACGCGAGCTTATGACTCGCGCTTACTGGGAATTCCTCGTTCAAGGGGAACAATTGCAAGCCCCTATCCCAATCACGAAAGAAGTTCCACGGGTTACCCAGTCTTTTCAGACAGGGATAAAGACACGCTGCTTCCTTCAGTGTAGCGCGCGTGCGGCCCCGGACATCTAAGGGCATCACAGACCTGTTATTGCTCTGTTTCGTGCGGCTAGGAGCCGCTTGTCCCTCTAAGAAGGTTGTAAGGTGCTGGGAACCCCGCACCTATTTAATAGGCTAGAGTCTCGTTCGTTATCGGAATTAACCAGACAAATCGCTCCACCAACTAAGAACGGCCATGCACCACCATCCACCGAATCAAGAAAGAGCTCTCAATCTGTCAATCCTCCCAGTGTCCGGGCCGGGTAAGTTTTCCCGTGTTGAGTCAAATTAAGCCGCAGGCTCCACTCCTGGTGGTGCCCTTCCGTCAATTCCTTTAAGTTTCAGCTTTGCAACCATACTTCCCCCGGAACCCAAATACTTTGGTTTCCCGGAAGCTGCCCGCCGAGTCATTTGAGTAACTCAGGCGGATCGCTGGTTGGCATCGTTTATGGTCAGAACTAGGGCGGTATCTGATCGCCTTCGAACCTCTGACTTTCGTTCTTGATCAATGAAAACATTCTTGGCAAATGCTTTCGCAGTAGTTCGTCTTGCGACGGTCCAAGAATTTCACCTCTAGCGCCGCAATACGAATGCCCCCGTCCGTCCCTCTTAATCATTACCTCGTATTCCAAAAACCAACAGAACAGAAACGAGGTCTTGTTCTATTATTCCATGCAAGTTTATTCAGGCGACTCGCCTGCGTTGAGCACTCTAATTTTTTCAAAGTAAAAGCACCGGCCATCTCGAGGCACACAATGAAGTGCACCAAGAAAGAACCGGCATGATGTTCAGTCCGAGCCGTCGCATCGGGTAGATGCACTACTCGTCTGGAACTGAGATCCAACTACGAGCTTTTTAACCGCAGCAGCTTTAGTATACGCTATTGGAGCTGGAATTACCGCGGCTGCTGGCACCAGACTTGCCCTCCAATTGATCCTCGTTAAAGGATTTAGAGTGTACTCATTTCAATTACGGGGCCTCAAAAGAGTCCCGTATTGTTATTTTTCGTCACTACCTCCCCGTGCCGGGAGTGGGTAATTTGCGCGCCTGCTGCCTTCCTTGGATGTGGTAGCCGTTTCTCAGGCTCCCTCTCCGGAATCGAACCCTGATTCTCCGTTACCCGTAACAACCATGGTAAGCAAGTAACCTACCATCGAAAGTTGATAAGGCAGACACTTGAAAGAAACGTCGCCGGCTCGTGGCCATGCGATCAGCACAAAGTTATCCAGAGTCACCACACAATACGGGCCGAAACCCGATCGATCTTGGTCTAATAAAAGCACCCGTTACCCAAAGGGCTCCAGGCTCACTGCATGTATTAGCTCTAGAATTGCCACAGTTATCCAAGTAGGAAGAAACGATCTAAGGAACCATAACTGATTTAATGAGCCATTCGCGGTTTCGCCTTATTTCGGCATGTACTTAGACATGCATGGCTTAATCTTTGAGACAAGCATATGATTACTGGCAGGATCAACCAGGTAATCGTTCGACTGCGCGTCCGTCCTCGCCCTCGGCGGGCCGGACGCAGTCTGTGTGCGGCGGAGGCCACCTTCAGGCGCCCCAACACGCTTATTTTGCACTCCGAGATGACGGCGTTCGAGCTCGCTACGGCACAACCTTCCCGAAAGACGAGTGGGAGCCGTGCGGCAAGAAGCACGTTCATGCTCGCTCTTTTTCGTTGCATCGACTCGGTCGCGCCGTGCGGGTTGCCCAAGCCCGCTGCACTGTCGGTGGACCGGCCGGAACTAGCAACGGAGCCGAGACTGCAAAGCCGCCAGACGACGGGTCACGCCCGCGTCTTCGGCGCTTTCGCATCTGAATCGCCCGAGGACGACACGGAACACACCTCGATATCGTGGTAAAACGGCACCGTCCGACAACCAGCCCCTAACGCATCAAGCGGATGAGGCTGCAGACGACTGCCGTGGATTCCCCTGGAGCAGACCCGAGGACACGCTTGACGAGGCCGAAGCCCGCCGCATATCAGACACCCGGTCGCTTTCGCGTACGCCGCTCACGAGAACCCCCACATAATAGCAGCGATAAGTACCCAGACCTCCTTGGGCCCTAATACGAGCGTACTCGAGAAAATTTCACCGCGGGTGTGCCCCGAAACGTGTGGCATGTTGAGCGTGCCACAAGTCTACGTCGCTCTCAAACCCGCCGAGGTCGTAGAATTTGCGACCCTACTCACGAAATTCCCACCGAGGATACGGCCGCAAACGTACCGCACCTTGGGTAGGCCACGAGTTTGTGCAACACTACGCTGACGGCACAGCACCGAGGTCGTGCGCGCACGCACGGGAAAATTCCGCCGCGGTTTCTGCCGAAAACGTGAGGCACCACGACTCTCCGCAAGTTCGCGTCGACTGCGAAAGACCGAAGTCGTGAACGACGTGTCCGCTACTCGCCGCCGACACGCTGGACACCAAACGTACAACGACTCGACGGCGTCGTAGAGGCCCACGACGCGGTTTTCCTTAACGACGTCTCGGCGTGGCACCGACAGGTTAGAACGGCCGACCAACGTTCCCTGTCCGCCGTTCGGCTCAGTCGAAGGGCTCGGCGACTTCGGCAACGCTGCGAAGCCGCACGGTGACGCACGCCATGTCCCCATTTTTTTTTTTCTTTCTGCGTCTGCCGGGGTGCCCCTATAATAGCAGCGATAAGCACCCAGACCGCCGTGGGTCGCTCGCCCCGGCTGACGTGGTTTTTCGTACTCCTGCGGCGGTCGCCGTCAAGCACGTCCAAATACGCTACTTTCGTGGGCGCATTCACGCTCTTTCGCTTCGCCGGAGTGCCAGCACTCACTCTGCCAAAAACGGCGAACATCCGAGCGGCGGTTCCCACTTTTGCGTCGGCGTCGCAAACCCCGCCCCGGCAGACGAGGTTTGCCGTACTCGTGCGACGGTGGCCGGCGGGCACGTCGAAAGACGCCGATATCGTGCGCGAATTGGCGCACCTTGGCTTCACCGGAGTGCCGCCACTGACTCCTCCAAAAACGGCGAAGATCCGAGCGGCGCTTCCCACTTTCGCATCGGCGTCCCGAACTCCGCCCCGGCTGACGCGGTTTACCGTACTCGTGCGACGGTCGCCGGCGAGCACGTGGAAAGACGCCGATATCGTGCCCGAATCGGCTCCGTTCGGCTTCGCCGGAGTGCCAGCACTGGCTCGGCGAAAGACGACGAACATCCGAGCGACGGTTCTCACTATTGCGTACGCGTCGCAAACCCCGCCCCGGCAGACGCACTTTGCCGTACTCGTGCGACGGTCGCCGGCGAGCACGTAGAAAGACGCCGATATCGTGCCGGAATCGGCCCCGTTTGGCTTCGCCGGAGTGCCAGCACTCACTCGGCCACAAACGGCGAACATCCGAGCGGCGGTTCCCACTTAGCCGTCGGCGTCCCGAACTCCGCCCCGGCAGACGCGGTTGCCGAGCTCGTGCGACTAGCGACCGCGAAGCCGTCTCGCGACGCCGCTTTCGTGCGCGGCTCCCACTGCGACCTGGGTCACCCGAGGTCGACGAGCAAAAAAGAATGTCGAAAAAAATTTTTTTTTTTTTTGCGTCTGCCGGGGTGCCCCTATAATAGCAGCGATAAGCACCCAGACCGCCATGGGTCGCTCGCCCCGGCTGACGTGGTTTTTCGTTTTCCTGCGGTGGTCGTCGTCAAGCACGTCCAAACACGCCACTTTCGTGGGCGCATTCGCGCTCTTTCGCTTCGCCGGAGTGCCAGCACTCACTCTGCCAAAAACGGCGAACATCCGAGCGGCGGTTCCCACTTTTGCGTCGGCGTCGCAAACCCCGCCCCGGCAGACGAGGTTTGCCGTACTCGTGCGACGGTGGCCGGCGGGCACGTCGAAAGACGCCGATATCGTGCGCGAATTGGCGCACCTTGGCTTCACCGGAGTGCCGCCACTGACTCCTCCAAAAACGGCGAAGATCCGAGCGGCGCTTCCCACTTTCGCATCGGCGTCCCGAACTCCGCCCCGGCTGACGCGGTTTACCGTACTCGTGCGACGGTCGCCGGCGAGCACGTGGAAAGACGCCGATATCGTGCCCGAATCGGCTCCGTTCGGCTTCGCCGGATTGCCAGCACTGGCTCGGCGAAAGACGACGAACATCCGAGCGACGGTTCTCACTATTGCGTACGCGTCGCAAACCCCGCCCCGGCAGACGCACTTTGCCGTACTCGTGCGACGGTCGCCGGCGAGCACGTAGAAAGACGCCGATATCGTGCCGGAATCGGCCCCGTTTGGCTTCGCCGGAGTGCCAGCACTCACTCGGCCACAAACGGCGAACATCCGAGCGGCGGTTCCCACTTAGCCGTCGGCGTCCCGAACTCCGCCCCGGCAGACGCGGTTGCCGAGCTCGTGCGACTAGCGACCGCGAAGCCGTCTCGCGACGCCGCTTTCGTGCGCGGCTCCCACTGCGACCTGGGTCACCCGAGGTCGACGAGCAAAAAAGAATGTCGAAAAAAATTTTTTTTTTTTTTTTGCGTCTGCCGGGGTGCCCCTATAATAGCAGCGATAAGCACCCAGACCGCCATGGGTCGCTCGCCCCGGCTGACGTGGTTTTTCGTTTTCCTGCGGTGGTCGTCGTCAAGCACGTCCAAACACGCCACTTTCGTGGGCGCATTCGCGCTCTTTCGCTTCGCCGGAGTGCCAGCACTCACTCTGCCAAAAACGGCGAACATCCTAGTGGCGGTTCCCACTTTTGCGTCGGCGTCGCCAACCCCGCCCCGGCATACGCGGTTTGCCGTACTCGTGCGGCGGTGGCCGGCGGGCACGTCGAAAGACACCGATATCGTGCGCGAGTCGATGCTTCTTGGTCTCGCAGGAGGGCCGCCACTCACTCCTGCAAAAACGGCGAAGATCCGAGCGGCGCTTCCCACTTTTTCGTCGGCGTCGCAAACCTCGCCCCGGCAGACGCGCTTTGCCGTACTCGTGCGACGGTCGCCGGCGAGCACGTCGAAATACGCCGATATCGTGCCCGAATCGGCCCCGTTTCGCTTCGCCGGAGTGCCAGCACTCGCTCGGCCAAAGACGACGAACATCCGAGCGACGGTTCCCACTATTGCGTACGCGTCGCGAACCCCGCCCCGGCAGACGCGGTTTGCCGTACTCGTGCGGCGGTGGCCGGCGGGCACGTCGAAAGACGCCGATATCGTGCACGAATTGGCGCTCCTTGGCTTCACCGGAGTGCCAGCACTCACTCGGCCAAAAACGGCGAACATCCGAGCAGCGGTACCCACTTAGCCGTCGGCATCCCGAACTCCGCGCCGGCTGACGCGGTTGCCGAGCTCGTGCGACTAGCGACCGCGAACGCGTCTCGCGACGCCGCTTTCGTGCGCGGCTCCCATTGCGACCTGGGTTACCCGAGCTCGACCAGCAAAAAAGAAGGTCGAAAATTTTTTTTTTTTTTTCTGCGTCTGCCGGGGTGCCCCTATAATAGCAGCGATAAGCACCCAGACCGCCGTGTGTCGCTCGCCCCGGCTGACGTGGTTTTTCGTACTCCTGCAGCGGTCGCCGTCACGCACGTCCAAATACGCCACTTTCGTGGGCGCATTCGCGCTCTTTCGCGTCGCCGGAGTGCCAGCACTCACTCTGCCAAAAACGGCCAACATCCGAGCGGCGGTTCCCACTTTTGCGTCGGCGTCGTAAACCCCGCCCCGGCAGACGCGGTTTGCCCTACTCGTGCGACGGTCGCCGGCGAGCGCGTCGAAAGACGCCGATATCGTGCGCTAATTGGCGCTCCCTGGCTTCTCCGGAGTGCCGCCACTCACTCCTCCAAAAACGGCGAAGATCCGAGCGGCGTTCTCCACTTTCGCATCGGCGTCCCGAACTCCGCCCGGGCTGACGCGGTTTACCGTACTCGTGCGACGGTCGCCGGCGGGCACGTCGAAAGACGCCGATATCGTGCCGTAATCGGCCCCGTTTGGCTTCGCCCGTGTGCCAGCACTCACTCGGCCAAAAACGGCGAACATCCGAGCAGCGTTTCCCACTTTCGCATCGGCGTCCCGAAGCCCGCCCCGGCAGACGCGGTTTGCCCTACTCGAGCGACGGTCGCCGGCGATCACGTCGAAAGGCGCCGAATTCGTGCACGAATCGATGCTTCTTGGTCTCGCAGGAGGGCCGCCACTCACTCCTGCAAAAACGGCGAAGATCCGAGTTGCGCTTCCCACTTTTTCGTCGGCGTCCCGAACTACGCCCCGGCTGACGCGGTTTACCGTACTCGTGCGACGGTCGCCGGCGGGCACTTCAAAATACGCCGATTTCGTGGGCGCATTCACGCTGTTTCGCTTCCCCGGAGTGCCAACACTCACTCTGCCGAAAGCGGCGATCATCCGAGCGGCGGTTCCCACTTTTGCGTCGGCTTCGCAAACGGCGCCCCGGCAGACGCGCTCGTGCGACGTACTCGTGCGACGGTCGCCGGCGAGCACGTCGAAAGACGCCGATATCGTGCTCGAATCGACCCCGTTTCGCTTCGCCGGAGTGCTGCCAGTCACGGCGCAGAAAACGGCGAACAAGTGTTTTTTTTTTTTTTTTCCTAGAATTTGTGTTATAGAAGGCACATTTGATATCGGACGATAATTTTCAACTTTATCACGCGCACCGATTTTCGTGTAGAGGTTTGCAAGTTTATGGGAATTTCTCCACTTGGAATAATGCGATTTAGTAGTACTACGAGAACTTCATGGATGTACTCAAGGGTACGGGGCAAGTCAGTTACGTCAACACCTGCAGATTTTTTACACTTCAAACTGAAAATTGTTGGTTGTGAGTCCTCGTGTGATATTAAAGGCCGATTCGCTAACACATAGAACAAAGAAAGAAAGGAAGAAAAAACGCCCGCGCTCGCTCAAGAAACCTGGGTTCGCAACAAGTGGCAACAACAAGCAACCGAGCGAGTGCGCCAAAACCCGTGGCGGCCGAACAAACGCGAAGTCCCAACCGCGTCAGCCGGGGCGGCACGGGACAGGAAAAATCACTTCAGCCGGGGCGGCGGGGCACCGAATAAACCTCGTCACCTCGTCGCAGGATAAAAGAGGAAACAAAAAGTCTAAACAGCGTCTGCTGGAGCGAATGCGTAATAAAACAACAACAACAACAAAAAAAAAAAACACCCGCGCTCAAGAAGTCTGCAATCACCACAAAAGGCGACTGTGACCGAGCAGCGTCAGCCGGGGCCGTGCGGAAACGGAAAAACCGCGACTACCGGGGCGTCGAGGCACCGAAAAATCCACTTCAGCCGCGGCGAAAAAAAAAAACAAAAAGAAAGACGGAGGGGGGGGGGGGAACCACGTCTGCCGGGGCGAAGGAAAAAAAAAAAACGCGTCTGCCGGGGCGAGCCCGGGTGCGGCACCACCGGGAAAACTGTGGCAAACAGACATGGCGATCGAGTGAGTGGGCCGCCAGCCAGGCTCAGCCAAAAAGTGCAAAGTCCGAACTGCGTCAGCCGGGGCGGCAAAAACCACGTCAGCCGGGGCGGCGCAAAAAACCGCGTCTGCCGGGGCGGCACGAAACCGCGTCAGCCGGGGCGGCGCGAAAACTGCGTCAGCCGGGGCGAAAGAAAAAAAAAAAAAAAACGCGTCTGCCGGGGCGAGCCCGGGTGCGGCACCACCGGGAAAACTGTGGCAAACAGACATGGCGATCGAGTGAGTGGGCCGCCAGCCAGGCACAGCCGAAAAGTGCAAAGTCCGAACCGTGTCAGCCGGGGCGGCAAAAAACCGCGTCAGCCGGGGCGGCGCAAAAAACCGCGTCTGCCGGGGCGGCACGAAACCGCGTCTGCCGGGGCGGCGCGAAAACTGCGTCAGCCGGGGCGAGCCCGGGTGCGGCACCACCGGGAAAACTGTGGCAAACAGACATGGCGATCGAGTGAGTGGGCCGCCAGCCAGGCTCAGCCAAAAAGTGCCAAGTCCGAACTGCGTCAGCCGGGGCGGCAAAAAACCGCGTCAGCCGGGGCGGCGCAAAAAACCGCGTCTGCCGGGGCGGCGCGAAAACCGCGTCTGCCGGGGCGGCGCGAAAACTGCGTCAGCCGGGGCGAAAGAAAAAAAAAAACGCGTCTGCCGGGGCGAGCCCGGGTGCGGCACCACCGGGAAAACTGTGGCAAACAGACATGGCGATCGAGTGAGTGGGCCGCCAGCAAGGCTCAGCCAAAAAGTGCTAAGTCCGAACTGCGTCAGCTGGGGCGGCAAAAAACCGCGTCTGCCGGGGCGGCACGAAACCGCGTCAGCCGGGGCGGCGCGAAAACCGCGTCTGCCGGGGCGGCACGAAACCGCGTCAGCCGGGGCGGCGCGAAAACTGCGTCAGCCGGGGCGAGCCCGGGTGCGGCACCACCGGGAAAACTGTGGCAAACAGACATGGCGATCGAGTGAGTGGGCCGCCAGCCAGGCACAGCCGAAAAGTGCTAAGTCCGAACTGCGTCAGCCGGGGCGGCAAAAACCGCGTCAGCCGGGGCGGCGCGAAAACCGCGTCTGCCGGGGCGGCACGAAACCGCGTCAGCCGGGGCGGCGCGAAAACTGCGTCAGCCGGGGCGAGCCCGGGTGCGGCACCACCGGGAAAACTGTGGCTAACAGACATGGCGATCGAGTGAGTGGGCCACCAGCCAGGCTCAGCCAAAAAGTGCTAAGTCCGAACTGCGTCAGCCGGGGCGGCAAAAACCGCGTCAGCCGGGGCGGCGCAAAAAACCGCGTCTGCCGGGGCGGCACGAAACCGCGTCAGCCGGGGCGGCGCGAAAACTGCGTCAGCCGGGGCGAAAGAAAAAAAAAAAACGCGTCTGCCGGGGCGAGCCCGGGTGCGGCACCACCGGGAAAACTGTGGCAAACAGACATGGCGATCGAGTGAGTGGGCCGCCAGCCAGGCACAGCCGAAAAGTGCCAAGTCCGAACTGCGTCAGCCGGGGCGGCAAAAAACCGCGTCAGCCGGGGCGGCGCAAAAAACCGCGTCTGCCGGGGCGGCACGAAACCGCGTCAGCCGGGGCGGCGCGAAAACTGCGTCAGCCGGGGCGAGCCCGGGTGCGGCACCACCGGGAAAACTGTGGCAAACAGACATGGCGATCGAGTGAGTGGGCCGCCAGCCAGGCTCAGCCAAAAAGTGCCAAGTCCGAACTGCGTCAGCCGGGGCGGCGCAAAAAACCGCGTCTGCCGGGGCGGCGCGAAAACCGCGTCTGCCGGGGCGGCGCGAAAACTGCGTCAGCCGGGGCGAAAGAAAAAAAAAACGCGTCTGCCGGGGCGGCAAAAAACCGCGTCTGCCGGGGCGGCACGAAACCGCGTCAGCCGGGGCGGCGCGAAAACCGCGTCTGCCGGGGCGGCACGAAACCGCGTCAGCCGGGGCGAGCCCGGGTGCGGCACCACCGGGAAAACTGTGGCAAACAGACATGGCGATCGAGTGAGTGGGCCGCCAGCCAGGCACAGCCGAAAAGTGCTAAGTCCGAACTGCGTCAGCCGGGGCGGCAAAAACCGCGTCAGCCGGGGCGGCGCAAAAACCGCGTCTGCCGGGGCGAATGCAAAAAAAACAAAGAAAAAAGCCCGCGCTTAATCAAAAGAAAACAAAGAAAAAAGCTTGCGCTTAATCAAAAGAAAACAAACAAAAAAAGTTCGCGCTTAAGCCTGGCGGTGGAACCACCGGGGCAAACAGACCTGGCGATCGAGTGAGTGGGCCGCCAGCCGGGGTGAGCCAAAAAGTGCAAAGTCGGAACCGCGTCAGCCGGGGCGGCGCGAAAACCGCGTCAGCCGGGGCGGCGCAAAAACTGCGTCAGCCGGGGCGGCACGGAAAAACGAAAACCGCGTCAGCCGGGGCGGCACGGAAAAACGAAAACCACGTCAGCCGGGGCGACATCAAAATGAGGAAAAAAAAAAAAAACTGCCTTAGGACACCTGCGTACACTTTCATGCGTTTGGGCATATCTCTCTGTAACACGCGCGCCCCTCGTTACGCGCGGCACTCTGTTTTCACTCTGTTTTCTCCGACACCCATATTTCGGCGGCATGTGGCACGCGCGCCCGTCCCTACGCACGGCACACCGCAGTGCTTTCTCGATATTTTTCTTTTCCTCCAACACCGTCATCTATAGGCTTTTAGTGACCTGTTGCTCGTGGCAAAAGTTCGCTAGCTCTGACACCTCTTGCATGCGCACCGTTTTTGCGCACGGTGCTATGCCGCAAAGCACGGCAGTCGCATGCGTTTCTCTCAGGCACCTCTTTTTTGACACAACGCTGTGGTGCTTAGAAACACACCCGCCGCTTTTGCGCACAGAACTCCACCGTACAGCACGGTAGTCACGTTTGTTCCACACGAACAGCAGTGTGCATCGTGCTACGACACTTTGAAAGCTTTTTCTTCCGAGTCTCGACCGCGCTGTTCCTTTCGTACTTGGCGGCGGTTTTGGGACCAGCTTTGTTTTAAACCCCTACTGCGCGCCGTTCCTTTCGTACTTGGCGCGGTTCAGGGTTTGTTTCGAGCCCTTAGCCGCGCTGTTCCCTCCGTACTTGGCGCGGTTTAGGGTCGAGCTTTGTCTCGAGCCC
>NW_027464885.1:132500-147120 GCF_043290135.1 Rhipicephalus microplus
CTGGCAATCGGCTTCCCCGCTGCACGCGTGCGGCGCACAACCGGTGTGACGTGGAAGTGACGGGACACGTTCGTAAACCCATCGCGAACCGAGTACGACGCCCTACCAAGTGCGCCCGCACCCTGTACAGGGTCACATCTTCACAAGGCTGGCAAGCGGCATTCCGCTGCGCGCGTGCGTCGTCCGAGCAGTTGCGTGATAAACGACCGTGTCGAAAGCCCAAACACCGCCGAGGCCAGTCGCCGCCGCCGCAAGGGCAGCCACGCAGCCTGGCGAGAGGCATCGTCTCGTGTAGCGTCGCCCCCGCCCCAACTGGAGTGGCCCAGTTTTTTGAACGGGACGGGAACTGCGAAGCACTTAGACCGACGGCGGACTACGACGAGAACGCCTTAAGCTTCGCCAACGTTTCGCCAACTCGTGCGGGAGACTTTTCCGCTTCGCGGCAAGTCGTCGCGCCGTGCTCTCCGCATCAACCGCGTACGCAGCGCAACCGCAAACGTCGGGCGCAGCCTCCTCACCTCCCTGCGCTTTGCGCGCGAACGTTCCCTGTTCGCGCGCAAAGCCTGGAGGAGGCACGGCCCCGCAGCGTGTTCGATCGCCCGGTCTACGGGACACCCTGCTTACTTCGAGGGCAACAAGCGCAACGCAAGGCTGCGATCTCGCGCACTTTGGCGCACGGCTGGAGAAGCTTTGCTGGCCGGCTTTTCGCTCCTCGTGTTTACCGTGCGTTAAAGTTGCGCGTCCGTGGCTCTCGCAGCTCTTGCGCGCCCGGTCGCAGAGAGGAGTACGCAACCTCGACCGCACTTCCCTGCAGGCTTCCTTCCGACTCGAAGTCCTGCGGCGGTCTCAACGAGGTGCCACATCCTCAATGCAGTCGGTCGCCCCCGTTTCGGTTGGGCTCTGGCACGACGGTCGCCACCGTCTCGCCCTTGAGTGGCCGCTGTTGGCGCTCGCTGTGAGGTGTTCAGCGTGCTGTCCGTGTTGCCGACGCGGTCAAAACGAGTCGACGGCTCACGTTCCCTTGTGCGCCGAAGGCTCTCTTGATATGTGATCCGACCCTCAGACAGACGAAGCCAAGGGAAGACCCAAGGCCGCAATGTGCGTTCAAAGAATCAGTGCTCAGTGTGTCCTGCAATTCACACCAAGTCTCGCAGCTGCTGCGTTCTTCATCGACCCGAGAACCCGAGTGATCCACCGCTTAGAGTCGTGAAAAAGTGTTTGTTCAATTCCGTACAGTCAAAACCAAACGTTTCTGGCACTCGGCCAAACAGTGGCCAAGAAGGGCGCTTTTCAGCGCACGCTTGGACTCCAAAACTCTGCCGCGCCTTTTTCGGCTGCCGCAAATCGAGCAAACGGTGTGTTTCGGACGGCGTTTCGCTTCCGCTACTTGCGAGTGCTTTCGTGGTCCACCCCTCTATAAATACTCGGGAGGCGTCGAAGCCGGTTCTCCCAAGCCGGACCCGTAGGTATCGTTGTGTGCTCGCTCTCATTGGCCCGCCTAACCAGAAAATGCCTGCGGTACACCCATTTGGATAAGAGTGCACGCAGATGCGGGCCTCGACGGCTACACATTTCCTCGGGGCGGCCGCCTCCCGGCTCCGTGGAGCGCGGGATGCACGGTCCCATCGACAAGCCTCTCCCGTTTTTACGTGGCGTCGCGGTTCACCACGGCGGGCGGGTCGGTCTCCTCCGCATAAAAAGGGGACCCCCGCTTTTTGTTCCACGAAATCGCACAAGCTTTTTTCGCATCCCACGGTTTGCCACCGCACACCAAAATGCCGATCCGGCTGCCTACTTTAGCCAACAGGTGAAGCCAGGCGCGCCGTACTTGCGCGGCACTTCCCACGTCCACCGAAGTCGGTGCCAAGGACCACTTTCGGCGCGCCGGAGCCGCGTACGAGCCTACTCGAGGCGGAAGAACGAAGCCAGCAAGGGCCTGGCCGCAAGTGCGTTCAATTGTCGGGACGTCCAAGTCCCTCGTTCTTCCGTGCTTCCTCTTTCGGCAAGTCGTTGCGGCACCTTCCCAAAGCGCGCAGACCCGCTAATCGCGACGAGCGCGACGTGGCCGTGCCGCCTTTCCCTCGGCAGCAAGCAAAACGCCTGGCAACGTCGACGCTCCCCTAACCGCGATCTCGCACCGTGTTTCGTGTGGCGAATTCAAAAGCCGGCCGGCGCTGCTGCAACCATTACGGTCGGTACGCATACGCCGCGGAGGGCGGGACGGTCATCGGAGCGTGCGGTTCCTCCATCGAGTACTGCGCACCTCGGCCGTCGCATCGCCGTGCCATGACCGGCCGCGCGTCAACGCGAACCGGTGCCAGCGAGATCCCTCGCCTGCAAGAACCGACCGGCAGCCTCCGTCACCCGAGGACGCGGAGGCGCTTGCCGCGGACGGCGGGACGGTATGCACTGGTGCACAGCGGACCCGTCACATCGCCAGTTCCTTGACCGACCGCCGACGCTTGTGCCGTTCCTCTCGTACTTGGCAGTCGCCGCGCGATTGTCGGGTCTCGTTCTTGCACGCTCGAACGGTCGGGAGGGCACTCGGCTGGCGTTTCGGGAACGCGCAGCCTCGCCTTCTACCGACGTAACCACGACTCGCCGTTCGCGCTCCGCCGCTCCTGTTTACAGTACTAGGCGGTCCCGCAGCGGTCGGGTCGCGCATTTCGAGCGCTTCGAGCCACGGTGCAGTGGCGGGTCGAAAGCCGACCTATGAGTGCGTTGCGCCGTTTGTACCCGCGTCCGCCACCTGGCCGACCGTCCAAGGTCGCGGTGTTGGCGTCCGCTGGGCGCAACAATTTGTCACGGCGGTGCCGCTCCACATTCAGGCAGCCCCGTGGGGAAAAGCCGACCCCGCGTCCAAACGGGGTCAGCGGCAGAAAGTGTCGGGCGCAGACGCAGCTGAGGCGCTCACCCTTCACAATCCGTTAATGATCCTTCCGCAGGTTCACCTACGGAAACCTTGTTACGACTTTTACTTCCTCTAAATGATCAAGTTTGGTCATCTTTCCAACAGACCGGCGCAACCGAAAGGCCGCGCCGGACATCGGTCCGAAGACCTCACTAAATCATTCAATCGGTAGTAGCGACGGGCGGTGTGTACAAAGGGCAGGGACGTAATCAACGCGAGCTTATGACTCGCGCTTACTGGGAATTCCTCGTTCAAGGGGAACAATTGCAAGCCCCTATCCCAATCACGAAAGAAGTTCCACGGGTTACCCAGTCTTTTCAGACAGGGATAAAGACACGCTGCTTCCTTCAGTGTAGCGCGCGTGCGGCCCCGGACATCTAAGGGCATCACAGACCTGTTATTGCTCTGTTTCGTGCGGCTAGGAGCCGCTTGTCCCTCTAAGAAGGTTGTAAGGTGCTGGGAACCCCGCACCTATTTAATAGGCTAGAGTCTCGTTCGTTATCGGAATTAACCAGACAAATCGCTCCACCAACTAAGAACGGCCATGCACCACCATCCACCGAATCAAGAAAGAGCTCTCAATCTGTCAATCCTCCCAGTGTCCGGGCCGGGTAAGTTTTCCCGTGTTGAGTCAAATTAAGCCGCAGGCTCCACTCCTGGTGGTGCCCTTCCGTCAATTCCTTTAAGTTTCAGCTTTGCAACCATACTTCCCCCGGAACCCAAATACTTTGGTTTCCCGGAAGCTGCCCGCCGAGTCATTTGAGTAACTCAGGCGGATCGCTGGTTGGCATCGTTTATGGTCAGAACTAGGGCGGTATCTGATCGCCTTCGAACCTCTGACTTTCGTTCTTGATCAATGAAAACATTCTTGGCAAATGCTTTCGCAGTAGTTCGTCTTGCGACGGTCCAAGAATTTCACCTCTAGCGCCGCAATACGAATGCCCCCGTCCGTCCCTCTTAATCATTACCTCGTATTCCAAAAACCAACAGAACAGAAACGAGGTCTTGTTCTATTATTCCATGCAAGTTTATTCAGGCGACTCGCCTGCGTTGAGCACTCTAATTTTTTCAAAGTAAAAGCACCGGCCATCTCGAGGCACACAATGAAGTGCACCAAGAAAGAACCGGCATGATGTTCAGTCCGAGCCGTCGCATCGGGTAGATGCACTACTCGTCTGGAACTGAGATCCAACTACGAGCTTTTTAACCGCAGCAGCTTTAGTATACGCTATTGGAGCTGGAATTACCGCGGCTGCTGGCACCAGACTTGCCCTCCAATTGATCCTCGTTAAAGGATTTAGAGTGTACTCATTTCAATTACGGGGCCTCAAAAGAGTCCCGTATTGTTATTTTTCGTCACTACCTCCCCGTGCCGGGAGTGGGTAATTTGCGCGCCTGCTGCCTTCCTTGGATGTGGTAGCCGTTTCTCAGGCTCCCTCTCCGGAATCGAACCCTGATTCTCCGTTACCCGTAACAACCATGGTAAGCAAGTAACCTACCATCGAAAGTTGATAAGGCAGACACTTGAAAGAAACGTCGCCGGCTCGTGGCCATGCGATCAGCACAAAGTTATCCAGAGTCACCACACAATACGGGCCGAAACCCGATCGATCTTGGTCTAATAAAAGCACCCGTTACCCAAAGGGCTCCAGGCTCACTGCATGTATTAGCTCTAGAATTGCCACAGTTATCCAAGTAGGAAGAAACGATCTAAGGAACCATAACTGATTTAATGAGCCATTCGCGGTTTCGCCTTATTTCGGCATGTACTTAGACATGCATGGCTTAATCTTTGAGACAAGCATATGATTACTGGCAGGATCAACCAGGTAATCGTTCGACTGCGCGTCCGTCCTCGCCTTCGGCGGGCCGGACGCAGTCTGTGTGCGGCGGAGGCCACCTTCAGGCGCCCCAACACGCTTATTTTGCACTCCGAGATGACGGCGTTCGAGCTCGCTACGGCACAACCTTCCCGAAAGACGAGTGGGAGCCGTGCGGCAAGAAGCACGTTCATGCTCGCTCTTTTTCGTTGCATCGACTCGGTCGCGCCGTGCGGGTTGCCCAAGCCCGCTGCACTGTCGGTGGACCGGCCGGAACTAGCAACGGAGCCGAGACTGCAAAGCCGCCAGACGACGGGTCACGCCCGCGTCTTCGGCGCTTTCGCATCTGAATCGCCCGAGGACGACACGGAACACACCTCGATATCGTGGTAAAACGGCACCGTCCGACAACCAGCCCCTAACGCATCAAGCGGATGAGGCTGCAGACGACTGCCGTGGATTCCCCTGGAGCAGACCCGAGGACACGCTTGACGAGGCCGAAGCCCGCCGCATATCAGACACCCGGTCGCTTTCGCGTACGCCGCTCACGAGAACCCCCACATAATAGCAGCGATAAGTACCCAGACCTCCTTGGGCACTAATACGAGCGTACTCGAGAAAATTTCACCGCGGGTGTGCCCCGAAACGTGTGGCACGTTGAGCGTGCCACAAGTCTACGTCGCTCTCAAACCCGCCGAGGTCGTAGAATTTGCGACCCTACTCACGAAATTCCCACCGAGGATACGGCCGCAAACGTACCGCACCTTGGGTAGGCCACGAGTTTGTGCAACACTACGCTGACGGCACAGCACCGAGGTCGTGCGCGCACGCACGGGAAAATTCCGCCGCGGTTTCTGCCGAAAACGTGAGGCACCACGACTCTCCGCAAGTTCGCGTCGACTGCGAAAGACCGAAGTCGTGAACGACGTGTCCGCTACTCGCCGCCGACACGCTGGACACCAAACGTACAACGACTCGACGGCGTCGTAGAGGAGGCCCACGACGCGGTTTTCCTTAACGACGTCTCGGCGTGGCACCGACAGGTTAGAACGGCCGACCAACGTTCCCTGTCCGCCGTTCGGCTCAGTCGAAGGGCTCGGCGACTTCGGCAACGCTGCGAAGCCGCACGGTGACGCACGCCATGTCCCCATTTTTTTTTTTTTTTCTTTCTGCGTCTGCCGGGGTGCCCCTATAATAGCAGCGATAAGCACCCAGACCGCCGTGGGTCGCTCGCCCCGGCTGACGTGGTTTTTCGTACTCCTGCGGCGGTCGCCGTCAAGCACGTCCAAATACGCTACTTTCGTGGGCGCATTCACGCTCTTTCGCTTCGCCGGAGTGCCAGCACTCACTCTGCCAAAAACGGCGAACATCCGAGCGGCGGTTCCCACTTTTGCGTCGGCGTCGCAAACCCCGCCCCGGCAGACGAGGTTTGCCGTACTCGTGCGACGGTGGCCGGCGGGCACGTCGAAAGACGCCGATATCGTGCGCGAATTGGCGCACCTTGGCTTCACCGGAGTGCCGCCACTGACTCCTCCAAAAACGGCGAAGATCCGAGCGGCGCTTCCCACTTTCGCATCGGCGTCCCGAACTCCGCCCCGGCTGACGCGGTTTACCGTACTCGTGCGACGGTCGCCGGCGAGCACGTGGAAAGACGCCGATATCGTGCCCGAATCGGCTCCGTTCGGCTTCGCCGGAGTGCCAGCACTGGCTCGGCGAAAGACGACGAACATCCGAGCGACGGTTCTCACTATTGCGTACGCGTCGCAAACCCCGCCCCGGCAGACGCACTTTGCCGTACTCGTGCGACGGTCGCCGGCGAGCACGTAGAAAGACGCCGATATCGTGCCGGAATCGGCCCCGTTTGGCTTCGCCGGAGTGCCAGCACTCACTCGGCCACAAACGGCGAACATCCGAGCGGCGGTTCCCACTTAGCCGTCGGCGTCCCGAACTCCGCCCCGGCAGACGCGGTTGCCGAGCTCGTGCGACTAGCGACCGCGAAGCCGTCTCGCGACGCCGCTTTCGTGCGCGGCTCCCACTGCGACCTGGGTCACCCGAGGTCGACGAGCAAGAAAGAATGTCGAAAAAAAATTTTTTTTTTTTTTGCGTCTGCCGGGGTGCCCCTATAATAGCAGCGATAAGCACCCAGACCGCCATGGGTCGCTCGCCCCGGCTGACGTGGTTTTTCGTTTTCCTGCGGTGGTCGTCGTCAAGCACGTCCAAACACGCCACTTTCGTGGGCGCATTCGCGCTCTTTCGCTTCGCCGGAGTGCCAGCACTCACTCTGCCAAAAACGGCGAACATCCTAGTGGCGGTTCCCACTTTTGCGTCGGCGTCGCCAACCCCGCCCCGGCATACGCGGTTTGCCGTACTCGTGCGGCGGTGGCCGGCGGGCACGTCGAAAGACACCGATATCGTGCGCGAGTCGATGCTTCTTGGTCTCGCAGGAGGGCCGCCACTCACTCCTGCAAAAACGGCGAAGATCCGAGCGGCGCTTCCCACTTTTTCGTCGGCATCGCAAACCTCGCCCCGGCAGACGCGCTTTGCCGTACTCGTGCGACGGTCGCCGGCGAGCACGTCGAAATACGCCGATATCGTGCCCGAATCGGCCCCGTTTCGCTTCGCCGGAGTGCCAGCACTCACTCGGCCAAAAACGGCGAACATCCGAGCAGCGGTACCCACTTAGCCGTCGGCATCCCGAACTCCGCGCCGGCTGACGCGGTTGCCGAGCTCGTGCGACTAGCGACCGCGAACGCGTCTCGCGACGCCGCTTTCGTGCGCGGCTCCCATTGCGACCTGGGTTACCCGAGCTCGACCAGCAAAAAAGAAGGTCGAAAAAAAATTTTTTTTTTCTGCGTCTGCCGGGGTGCCCCTATAATAGCAGCGATAAGCACCCAGACCGCCGTGGGTCGCTCGCCCCGGCTGACGTGGTTTTTCGTACTCCTGCAGCGGTCGCCGTCAAGCACGTCCAAATACGCCACTTTCGTGGGCGCTTTCGCGCTCTTTCGCGTCGCCGGTGTGCCAGCACTCACTCTGCCAAAAACGGCGAACATCCTAGTGGCGGTTCCCACTTTTGCGTCGGCGTCGCCAACCCCGCCCCGGCATACGCGGTTTGCCGTACTCGTGCGGCGGTGGCCGGCGGGCACGTCGAAAGACACCGATATCGTGCGCGAGTCGATGCTTCTTGGTCTCGCAGGAGGGCCGCCACTCACTCCTGCAAAAACGGCGAAGATCCGAGCGGCGCTTCCCACTTTTTCGTCGGCATCGCAAACCTCGCCCCGGCAGACGCGCTTTGCCGTACTCGTGCGACGGTCGCCGGCGAGCACGTCGAAATACGCCGATATCGTGCCCGAATCGGCCCCGTTTCGCTTCGCCGGAGTGCCAGCACTCACTCGGCCAAAAACGGCGAACATCCGAGCAGCGGTACCCACTTAGCCGTCGGCATCCCGAACTCCGCGCCGGCTGACGCGGTTGCCGAGCTCGTGCGACTAGCGACCGCGAACGCGTCTCGCGACGCCGCTTTCGTGCGCGGCTCCCATTGCGACCTGGGTTACCCGAGCTCGACCAGCAAAAAAGAAGGTCGAAAAAAAATTTTTTTTTTCTGCGTCTGCCGGGGTGCCCCTATAATAGCAGCGATAAGCACCCAGACCGCCGTGGGTCGCTCGCCCCGGCTGACGTGGTTTTTCGTACTCCTGCAGCGGTCGCCGTCAAGCACGTCCAAATACGCCACTTTCGTGGGCGCTTTCGCGCTCTTTCGCGTCGCCGGTGTGCCAGCACTCACTCTGCCAAAAACGGCCAACATCCGAGCGGCGGTTCCCACTTTTGCGTCGGCGTCGTAAACCCCGCCCCGGCAGACGCGGTTTGCCCTACTCGTTCGACGGTCGCCGGCGAGCGCGTCGAAAGACGCCGATATCGTGCGCTAATTGGCGCTCCTTGGCTTCTCCGGAGTGCCGCCACTCACTCCTCCAAAAACGGCGAAGATCCGAGCGGCGTTCTCCACTTTCGCATCGGCGTCCCGAACTCCGCCCGGGCTGACGCGGTTTACCGTACTCGTGCGACGGTCGCCGCCGGGCACGTCGAAAGACGCCGATATCGTGCCGTAATCGGCCCCGTTTGGCTTCGCCCGAGTGCCAGCACTCACTCGGCCAAAAACGGCGAACATCCGAGCAGCGTTTCCCACTTTCGCATCGGCGTCCCGAAGCCCGCCCCGGCAGACGCGGTTTGCCCTACTCGAGCGACGGTCGCCGGCGATCTCGAGCGACGGTCGCCGGCGATCACGTCGAAAGGCGCCGAATTCGTGCACGAATCGATGCTTCTTGGTCTCGCAGGAGGGCCGCCACTCACTCCTGCAAAAACGGCGAAGATCCGAGTTGCGCTTCCCACTTTTTCGTCGGCGTCCCGAACTACGCCCCGGCTGACGCGGTTTACCGTACTCGTGCGACGGTCGCCGGCGGGCACTTCAAAATACGCCGATTTCGTGGGCGCATTCACGCTGTTTCGCTTCCCCGGAGTGCCAACACTCACTCTGCCGAAAGCGGCGATCATCCGAGCGGCGGTTCCCACTTTTGCGTCGGCTTCGCAAACGGCGCCCCGGCAGACGCGCTCGTGCGACGTACTCGTGCGACGGTCGCCGGCGAGCACGTCGAAAGACGCCGATATCGTGCTCGAATCGACCCCGTTTCGCTTCGCCGGAGTGCTGCCAGTCACGGCGCAGAGAACGGCGAACAAGTGTTTTTTTTTTTTTTTCCTAGAATTTGTGTTATAGAAGGCACATTTGATATCGGACGATAATTTTCAACTTTATCACGCGCACCGATTTTCGTGTAGAGGTTTGCAAGTTTATGGGAATTTCTCCACTTGGAATAATGCGATTTAGTAGTACTACGAGAACTTCATGGATGTACTCAAGGGTACGGGGCAAGTCAGTTACGTCAACACCTGCAGATTTTTTACACTTCAAACTGAAAATTGTTGGTTGTGAGTCCTCGTGTGATATTAAAGGCCGATTCGCTAACACATAGAACAAAGAAAGAAAGGAAGAAAAAACGCCCGCGCTCGCTCAAGAAACCTGGGTTCGCAACAAGTGGCAACAACAAGCAACCGAGCGAGTGCGCCAAAACCCGTGGCGGCCGAACAAACGCGAAGTCCCAACCGCGTCAGCCGGGGCGGCACGGGACAGGAAAAATCACTTCAGCCGGGGCGGCGGGGCACCGAATAAACCTCGTCACCTCGTCGCAGGATAAAAGAGGAAACAAAAAGTCTAAACAGCGTCTGCTGGAGCGAATGCGTAATAAAACAACAACAACAACAAAAAAAAAACACCCGCGCTCAAGAAGTCTGCAATCCTCACAAAAGGCGACTGTGACCGAGCAGCGTCAGCCGGGGCCGTGCGGAAACGGAAAAACCGCGACTACCGGGGCGTCGAGGCACCGAAAAATCCACTTCAGCCGCGGCGAAAAAAAAAACAAAAAGAAAGACGGAGGGGGGGGGGGGGAACCACGTCTGCCGGGGCGAAGGAAAAAAAAAAACGCGTCTGCCGGGGCGAGCCCGGGTGCGGCACCACCGGGAAAACTGTGGCAAACAGACATGGCGATCGAGTGAGTGGGCCGCCAGCCAGGCTCAGCCAAAAAGTGCAAAGTCCGAACTGCGTCAGCCGGGGCGGCAAAAACCGCGTCAGCCGGGGCGGCGCAAAAAACCGCGTCTGCCGGGGCGGCACGAAACCGCGTCAGCCGGGGCGGGGCGAAAACTGCGTCAGCCGGGGCGAAAAGAAAAAAAAAAACGCGTCTGCCGGGGCAAGCCCGGGTGCGGCACCACCGGGAAAACTGTGGCAAACAGACATGGCGATCGAGTGAGTGGGCCGCCAGCCAGGCACAGCCGAAAAGTGCAAAGTCCGAACCGTGTCAGCCGGGGCGACGCAAAACCGCGTCAGCCGGGGCGGCGCGAAACCGCGTCAGCCGGGGCGGCACGAAACCGCGTCAGCCGGGGCGGCGCGAAAACTGCGTCAGCCGGGGCGGCGCGAAAACCTCGTCAGCCGGGGCGAGCGAAAAGGGGGGGGGGGAACCACGTCTGCCGGGGCGAAAGAAAAAAAAACGCGTCTGCCGGGGCGAGGCCCGGGTGCGGCACCACCGGGAAGACTGTGGCAAACAGACATGGCGATCGAGTGAGTGGCCGCCAGCCAGGCTCAGCCCAAAAAGTGCCAAGTCCGAACTGCGTCAGCCGGGGCGGCAAAAACCGCGTCAGCCGGGGCGGCGCGAAAACCGCGTCTGCCGGGGCGGCGCGAAAACTGCGTCTGCCGGGGGCGAGCCCCGGGTGCGGCACCACCGGGAAAACTGTGGCAAACAGACATGGCGATCGAGTGAGTGGGCCGCCAGCCAGGCACAGCCGAAAAGTGCTAAGTCCGAACTGCGTCTGCCGGGGCGGCACGAAACCGCGTCAGCCGGGGCGGCGCGAAAACCGCGTCTGCCGGGGCGGCACGAAACCGCGTCAGCCGGGGCGGCGCGAAAACTGCGTCAGCCGGGGCGAGCCCGGGTGCGGCACCACCGGGAAAACTGTGGCAAACAGACATGGCGATCGAGTGAGTGGGCCGCCAGCCAGGCACAGCCGAAAAGTGCTAAGTCCGAACTGCGTCTGCCGGGCGGCACGAAACCGCGTCAGCCGGGGGCGGCGCGAAAACCGCGTCTGCCGGGGCGGCACGAAACCGCGTCAGCCGGGGCGGCGCGAAAACTGCGTCAGCCGGGGCGAGCCCGGGTGCGGCACCACCGGGAAAACTGTGGCAAACAGACATGGCGATCGAGTGAGTGGGCCGCCAGCCAGGCACAGCCGAAAAGTGCTAAGTCCGAACTGCGTCAGCCGGGGCGGCAAAAAACCGCGTCAGCCGGGGCGGCGCAAAAAACCGCGTCTGCGGGGCGGCACGAAACCGCGTCAGCCGGGGCGGCGCGAAAACTGCGTCAGCCGGGGCGAAAGAAAAAAAAAAAAACGCGTCTGCGGGGCGAGCCCGGGTGCGGCACCACCGGGAAAACTGTGGCAAACAGACATGGCGATCGAGTGAGTGGGCCGCCAGCCAGGCACAGCCGAAAAGTGCTAAGTCCGAACTGCGTCTGCCGGGGCGGCACGAAACCGCGTCAGCCGGGGGCGGCGCGAAAACCGCGTCTGCCGGGGCGGCACGAAACCGCGTCAGCCGGGGCGGCGCGAAAACTGCGTCAGCCGGGGCGAGCCCGGGTGCGGCACCACCGGGAAAACTGTGGCAAACAGACATGGCGATCGAGTGAGTGGGCCGCCAGCCAGGCACAGCCGAAAAGTGCTAAGTCCGAACTGCGTCTGCCGGGGCGGCACGAAACCGCGTCAGCCGGGGCGGCGCGAAAACCGCGTCTGCCGGGGCGGCACGAAACCGCGTCAGCCGGGGCGGCGCGAAAACTGCGTCAGCCGGGGCGAGCCCGGGTGCGGCACCACCGGGAAAACTGTGGCAAACAGACATGGCGATCGAGTGAGTGGGCCGCCAGCCAGGCACAGCCGAAAAGTGCAAAGTCCGAACCGTGTCAGCCGGGGCGACGCAAAAACCGCGTCAGCCGGGGCGGCGCGAAAACCGCGTCAGCCGGGGCGGCACGAAACCGCGTCAGCCGGGGCGGCGCGAAAACTGCGTCAGCCGGGGCGGCGCGAAAACCTCGTCAGCCGGGGCGAGCGAAAAGGGGGGGGGGGGGGAACCACGTCTGCCGGGGGCGAAAGAAAAAAAAAACGCGTCTGCCGGGGCGAGCCCGGGTGCGGCACCACCGGGAAGACTGTGGCAAACAGACATGGCGATCGAGTGAGTGGGCCGCCAGCCAGGCTCAGCCCAAAAAGTGCCAAGTCCGAACTGCGTCAGCCGGGGCGGCAAAAACCGCGTCAGCCGGGGCGGCGCGAAAACCGCGTCTGCCGGGGCGGCGCGAAAACTGCGTCAGCCGGGGCGAGCCCGGGTGCGGCACCACCGGGAAAACTGTGGCTAACAGACATGGCGATCGAGTGAGTGGGCCACCAGCCAGGCTCAGCCAAAAAGTGCCAAGTCCGAACTGCGTCAGCCGGGGCGGCAAAAACCGCGTCAGCCGGGGCGGTGCAAAAAAACCGCGTCTGCCGGGGCGGCACGAAACCGCGTCAGCCGGGGCGGCGCGAAAACTGCGTCAGCCGGGGCGAAAGAAAAAAAAAACGCGTCTGCCGGGGCGAGCCCGGGTGCGGCACCACCGGGAAAACTGTGGCAAACAGACATGGCGATCGAGTGAGTGGGCCGCCAGCCAGGCACAGCCGAAAAGTGCTAAGTCCGAACTGCGTCTGCCGGGGCGGCACGAAACCGCGTCAGCCGGGGCGGCGCGAAAACCGCGTCTGCCGGGGCGGCACGAACCGCGTCAGCCGGGGCGGCGCGAAAACTGCGTCAGCCGGGGCGAGCCGGGTGCGGCACCACCGGGAAAACTGTGGCAAACAGACATGGCGATCGAGTGAGTGGGCCGCCAGCCAGGCACAGCCGAAAAGTGCTAAGTCCGAACTGCGTCTGCCGGGGCGGCACGAAACCGCGTCAGCCGGGGCGGCGCGAAAACCGCGTCTGCCGGGGCGGCACGAAACCGCGTCAGCCGGGGCGGCGCGAAAACTGCGTCAGCCGGGGCGAGCCCGGGTGCGGCACCACCGGGAAAACTGTGGCAAACAGACATGGCGATCGAGTGAGTGGGCCGCCAGCCAGGCACAGCCGAAAAGTGCTAAGTCCGAACTGCGTCAGCCGGGGCGGCAAAAACCGCGTCAGCCGGGGCGGCGCAAAAAACCGCGTCTGCCGGGGCGGCACGAAACCGCGTCAGCCGGGGCGGCGCGAAAACTGCGTCAGCCGGGGCGAAAGAAAAAAAAAAACGCGTCTGCCGGGGCGAGCCCGGGTGCGGCACCACCGGGAAAACTGTGGCAAACAGACATGGCGATCGAGTGAGTGGGCCGCCAGCCAGGCACAGCCGAAAAGTGCTAAGTCCGAACTGCGTCTGCCGGGGCGGCACGAAACCGCGTCAGCCGGGGCGGCGCGAAAACCGCGTCTGCCGGGGCGGCACGAAACCGCGTCAGCCGGGGCGGCGCGAAAACTGCGTCAGCCGGGGCGAGCCCGGGTGCGGCACCACCGGGAAAACTGTGGCAAACAGACATGGCGATTGAGTGAGTGGGCCGCCAGCCAGGCACAGCCGAAAAGTGCTAAGTCCGAACTGCGTCTGCCGGGGCGGCACGAAACCGCGTCAGCCGGGGCGGCGCGAAAACCGCGTCTGCCGGGGCGGCACGAAACCGCGTCAGCCGGGGCGGCGCGAAAACTGCGTCAGCCGGGGCGAGCCCGGGTGCGGCACCACCGGGAAAACTGTGGCAAACAGACATGGCGATCGAGTGAGTGGGCCGCCAGCCAGGCACAGCCGAAAAGTGCTAAGTCCGAACTGCGTCTGCCGGGGCGGCACGAAACCGCGTCAGCCGGGGCGGCGCGAAAACCGCGTCTGCCGGGGCGGCACGAAACCGCGTCAGCCGGGGCGGCGCGAAAACTGCGTCAGCCGGGGCGAGCCCGGGTGCGGCACCACCGGGAAAACTGTGGCAAACAGACATGGCGATCGAGTGAGTGGGCCGCCAGCCAGGCACAGCCGAAAAGTGCAAAGTCCGAACCGTGTCAGCCGGGGCGACGCAAAAACCGCGTCAGCCGGGGCGGCGCGAAACCGCGTCTGCCGGGGCGGCACGAAACCGCGTCAGCCGGGGCGGCGCGAAAACTGCGTCAGCCGGGGCGAGCCCGGGTGCGGCACCACCGGGAAAACTGTGGCAAACAGACATGGCGATCGAGTGAGTGGGCCGCCAGCCAGGCACAGCCGAAAAGTGCTAAGTCCGAACTGCGTCAGCCGGGGCGGCAAAAACCGCGTCAGCCGGG
>NW_027464886.1:0-25000 GCF_043290135.1 Rhipicephalus microplus
GCTATGTTGTGACATTCTCGGTAAAGCGCATGCAAGTATCGTGAAACATTAAAGAACGATGTCCTTTAGCGAGATACAGCGTTCTGTACTATAATAGGTTGGTGAGAAACTGTGAGGTCAAGCAAATATCGTAATTGTGAACGAAACAGTGTAATTGAGCGTCTTTAGATACAAGTGCGAATGTTAGGTTAGGTTGACATATCAACCGTCGTAAAACCGCATTAAACAATGTCAATTAGTGAGATGCAGTGTTTTTCACCATTAAATGTGGGGAACTGCGATATCTAATGTGAAAGCGCTTGCAACCGTCGTTAGGTTAGGTTAGGTTAGGTTAAGTTAGGTTAGGTTAGGTTTTGCTTAGGTTAGTTTAGGTTGGGTTGGGTTGGGTTAGGTTGGGTTAGGTTAGGTTAGGTTAAGTTAGGTTACGTTAGGTTAGGTTTGGTTAGGTTAGGTTAGGTAAGTTTATGTAAGGTTAGGTTGGGTTAGGTTAGGTTAGGTTACGTTAGGTTAAGGTATGAACCGTCGTAAAACCGCAATAAACAATGTCACTTAGTGAGATGCAGTGTTTTTCACCTTTACAAGTCGGGAACTGCGATATCTAATGTGAAAGCGCTTCCAAACGTCGTTAGGTTAGGTTAGGTTAGGTTAGGTTAGGTTAGGTTAGGTTACGTTAGGTTAGGTTAGGTTAGGTTTGGTTAGGTTAGGTTAGGTTAGGTTAGAGTATGTTAGGTAAGGTTTGGTTAGGTTAGGTTAGGTTAGGTTGGGTTAGGTAAGGTTAGGTTTAGTTAAGATATGAACCGCGCTTAAACCGCATTAAACGATGTCACTTAGTGAGATGCTGTGTTTTTCACCATTACAAGTCGGGAACTGCGATATCTAATGTGAAAGCGCATGAAACCGTCGTAATCTTGTAGAAAACATTGTAAAGTAGCGAATAAAACGTTTTCTAACGATAGAAGTGCGAAGGTTCGGTTAGTTTGAGCTAGGTAGCATCGTGAAACCACCAAAAACGATGTCATCTAACGAGATAGTGTTGTTTTATTGCGAGTACGAAACTGCGATAGGTGAAATATTGGGAAAGCACACAAAATGTGCATGAACTAGCCAGATACTGCGTCTTGTGCCGTTACAAGTGCGAAACTGCTTTATTGTGATATTCTTGTTAAAGCGCATGCAAGTATCGTGAAACCTTAAAGAACGATGTCATTTAGCGAGATACAGCGTTCTGTACTGTAATAAGTTGGTGAGAAACTGTGAGGTCAAGCAAATATCGTAATTGTGAACGAAACAGTGTAATTGAGCGTATTCAGATACAAGTGCGAATGTTAGGTTAGGTTGAGATATCAACCGTCGTAAAACCGCATTAAACAATGTCACTTAGTGAGATGTTGTGTTTTCAACATTACAAGTCGGGAACTACGATATCTAATGTGAAAGCGCTTGAAACCATCGTAATCTTGTAGAAAACATTGTAAAGTTGCGATCAAAACGTTTTCTAACGATAGAAGTGCGAAGGTTAGCTTGAGTTATGTTAGTTTAAGCTATGTAGCGTCGTGAGACCACCAAAAAGGACGTCATCTAACGAGATAGTGTTGTTTTCTTGCATGTACGAAACTGCAATAGGTGAAATGTTGTGAAAGTACACAAAACGGCTTGAACAAGCCAGATACTGCGTGTTGTACCGTTACAAGTGCGAAACTGCTATAATGTGATATTCTTGTTAAAGTGCATGCAAGCATCGTGAAACCTTTAAGAACGATGTCATTTAGCGAGATACAGCGTTCTGTACTGCAATAAGTTGGTGAAAAACTGTGAGGTTATGCAAATATCGTAAAATTGAACGAAACAGTGTAATAGAGCGTTTTTCAATACAAGTACGAATGTTAAGTTAGGTTAAAATATGAACCGTCGTAAAACCGCATTAAACAATGTCACTTAGTGAGATGCAGTGTTTTTTCACCATTAAAAGTCGGGAACTGCGATATCTAATGTGAAAGCGCATGAAACCGTCGTAATCTTGTAGAAAACATTGTAAACGTTGCGAGTAAAACGTTTTCTAACGATAGAAGTGCGAAGGTTAGGTTAGGTTAGGTTACTTTAAGCTAGGTAGTGTCGTGAAACTACCAAAAACGACGTCATCTAACGAGATAGTGTTGTTTTATTGCGAGTATTAAACTGCGATAGGTGAAATGTTGTGAATGCACACAAAACGGCATGAACAAGCCAAATACTGCGTGTTGTACCGTTACAAGTGCGAAACTGCTATATTGTGATATTCTCGTTAAAGCGCATGCAAGCATCGTGAAACCTTAAAGAACAATGTCATTTAGCGAGATACAGCGTTCTGTACTGCAATAAGTTGGTGAAAAACTGTGAGGTTATGCAAATATCGTAATTGTGAACGAAACAGTGTAATAGAGCGTTTTTCAATATAAGTACGAATGTTAGGTTAGGTTAAGATATGAACCGTCGTAAAACCGCATTAAACAATGTCAGTGAGATGCAGTGTTTTTCACCATTACAAGTCGGGAACAGCGATATCTAATGTGAAAGCGCTTGCCAAACGTCGTTAGGTTATGTTAGGTTAGGTTAGGTTAGGTTAGGTTAGGTTACGTTAGGTTAGGTTTGGTTAGGTTAGGTTAGGTTAGGTTAGGTTATGTTAGGTTAGGTTGGGTTAGGTTAGGGTTAGGTTAGGTTACGTTAGGTTAAGGTATGAACCGTCGTAAAACCGCAATAAACAATGTCACTTAGTGAGATGCAGTGTTTTTCACCTTTACAAGTTGGGAACTGCGATATCTAATGTGAAAGCGCTTGAAACCGTCGTAATGTTGTAGAAAGCAATGTAAAGTAGCGAGGTAAAACGTTTTCTAACGATAGAAGTGCGAAGGTTATGTTAGGTTGAGTTATGTTAGTTTTAATCTAGGTAGCGTCGTGAAACTACCAAAAACGACGTCATGTAACGAGATAGTGTTGTTTTATTGCATTAAACTGCGATAGGTGAAATGTTGTGAAAGCACACAAAACGGCATGAACAAGCCAAATACTGCGTGTTCTACCGTTACAAGTGCGAAACTGCTATATTGTGATATTCTCGTTAAAGCGCATGCAAGCATCGTGAAACCTTAAAGAACAATGTCATTTAGCGAGATACAGCGTTCTGTACTGCAATAAGTTGGTGAAAAACTGTGAGGTTATGCAAATATCGTAATTATGAACGAAACAGTGTAATAGAGCGTTTTTCAATACAAGTACGAACGTTAGGTTAGGTTAAGATATGAACCGTCGTAAAAAACCGCATTAAACAATGTCACTTAGTGAGATGCAGTGTTTTTCACCATTACAAGTCGGGAACTGCGATATCTAATGTGAAAGCGCTTGCAAACGTCGTTAGGTTAGGTTAGGTTAGGGTTAGGTTACGTTAGGTTAGGTTTGGTTAGGTTAGGTTAGGTTAGGTTAGGTTATGTTAGGTTAGGTTGGGTTAGGTTAGGTTAGGTTAGGTTAAGATATGAACCGCGCTAAAACCGCATTAAACAATGTCACTTAGTGAGATGCAGTGTTTTTCACCTTTACAAGTTGAGAACTGCGATATCTAATGTGAAAGCGCTTGAAACCGTCGTAATGTTGTAGAAAGCATTGTAAAGTAGCGAGTAAAACGTTTTCTACCGATAGAAGTGCGAAGGTTATGTTAGGTTGAGTTATGTTAGTTTAAGCTAGGTAGCGTCGTGAAACCACCCAAAAACGACGTCATTTAACGAGATAGTGTTGTTTTATTGCGAGTACGAAAATGCGATAGGTAAAATGTTGTGAAAGCACACAAAACGGCATGAACAAGCCAAATACTGCGTGTTGTACCGTTACAAGTGCGAAACTGCTATTGTTGGTGACATTCTCGGTAAAGCGCATGCAAGTATCGTGAAACCTTAAAGAACGATGTCCTTTAGCGAGATACAGCGTTCTGTACTGTATTAAGTTGTGTGAGAAACTGTGAGGTCAAGCAAATATCGTAATTGTGAACGAAACAGTGTATTGAGCGTCTTTAGATACAAGTGCGAATGTTAGGTTAGGTTGACATATCAACCGTCGTAAAACCGCATTAAACAATGTCAATTAGTGAGATGCAGTGTTTTTCACCATTAAATGTGGGGAACTGCGATATCTAATGTGAAAGCGCTTGCAACCGTCGTTAGGTTAGGTTAGATTAGGTTAGGTTGGGTTGAGTTGGGTTAGGTTAGGTTAGGTTAGTGTTAGGTTGGGTTAGGTTAGGTTAGGTTAGGTTACGTTAGGTTAGGTTACGTTAGGTTAGGTTAGGTTAGGGTACGTTAGGTTAGGTTAGGTTAGGTAAGGATAATTTGGTTAGGTTAGGTAAGGTTAGGTTAGGTTAGGTTAGGTTGGAGTTGGGTGTTGGGTTGGGTTGGGTTAGGTTGGGTTAGGTTAGGTTAGGTTACGTTAGGTTAGGTTAGGTTAGGTTACGTTAGGTTATGTTAGGTTAGGTTAGGTACGTTAGGTTAGGTTAGGTTCAGGTAAGGTTAGGTTACGTTAGAATAGGTTAGGTTAGGTTAGGTTGTTACGTTAGGTTAGGTTAAGGTTAGGTTAGGTTAGTTTGGTTAGGTTAGGTTAGGTTAGCTTAGTTTAGGTTAGTTTAGGTTGGGTTGGGTTGGGTTAGGTTGGGTTAGGTTAGGTTAGGTTAGGTTAGGTTGGGTTAGGTTAGTTAAGGTTAGGTTACTTAGGTTAGGTTGGTTGGGTTGGCTTAGGTTAGGTTAGGTTAGGAAAGGTTAGGTTAGGTTAGGTTAGGTTACGTTAGGTTAAGGTATGAACCGTCGTAAAAACCGCTATAAACAATGTCACTTAGTGAGATTGCAGTGTTTTTCACCTTTACAAGTTGGGAACTTTGATATCTAATGTGAAAGCGCTTGAAACAGTCGTAATGTTGTAGAAAGCAATGTAAAGTAGCGAGTAAAACGTTTTCTAACGATAGAAGTGCGAAGGTTATGTTAGGTTGAGTTATGCTAGTTTAAGCTAGGTAGCGTCGTGAAACTACCAAAAACAACGTCATCTAACGAGATAGTGTTGTTTTATTGCGAGTATGAAACTGCGATAGGTGAAATGTTGTGAAAGCACACAAAACGGCATGAACAAGCCAAATACTGCGTGTTGTACCGTTACAAGTGCGAAACTGCTATGTTGTGATATTCTCGTTAAAGCGCATGCAAGCATCGTGAAACCTTAAAGAACGATGTCATTTAGCGAGATACAGCTGTACTGCAATAAGTTGGTGAAAAACTGTGAGGTTATGCAAATATCCTAATTGTGAACGAAACAGTGTAATAGAGCGTTTTAATACAAGTGCGAATGTTAGGTTAGGTTAAGATATGAACCGTCGTAAAACCGCATTAAATAATGTCACTTAGTGAGATGCAGTGTTTTTCACCATTACAAGTCGGGAACTGCGATATCTAATGTGAAAGCGCTTGCAAACGTCGTTAGGTTAGGTTAGGTTAGGTTAGGTTAGGTTAGGTCACGTTAGGTTAGGTTAGGTTAGGTTAGGTTAGGTTTGGTTAGGTTAGGTTAGGTTAGGTTAGGTTAGGTTAGGGTATGTTAGGTAAGGTTTGCTTAGGTTAGGTTAGGTTAGGTTGGGTTAGGTAAGGTTAGGTTAGGTTAAGATATGAACCGCGCTAAAACCGCATTAAACAATGTCACTTAGTGAGATGCTGTGTTTTTCACCATTACAAGTCGGGAACTGCGATATCTAATGTGAAAGCGCATGAAACCGTCGTAATCTTGTAGAAAACATTGTAAAGTAGCGAATAATACGTTTTCTAACGATAGAAGTGCGAAGGTTCGGTTAGTTTGAGCTAGGTAGCGTCGTGAAACCACCAAAAACGATGTCATCTAACGAGATAGTGTTGTTTTATTGCGAGTACGAAACTGCGATAGGTGAAATATTGGGAAAGCACACAAAATGGCATGAACTAGCCAGATACTGCGTCTTGTGCCGTTACAAGTGCGAAACTGCTTTATTGTGATATTCTCGTTAAAGCGCATGCAAGTATCGTGAACCCTTAAAGAACGATGTCATTTAGCGAGATACAGCGTTCTGTACTGTAATAAGTTGGTGAGAAACTGTGAGGTCAAGCAAATATCGTAATTGTGAACGAAACAGTGTAATTGAGCGTATTTAGATACAAGTGCGAATGTTAGGTTAGGTTGAGATATCAACCGTCGTAAAACCGCATTAAACAATGTCACTTAGTGAGATGTTGTGTTTTTCAACATTACAAGTCGGGAACTACGATATCTAATGTGAAAGCGCATGAAACCATCGTAATCTTGTAGAAAACATTGTAAAGTTGCGAGTAAAACGTTTTCTAACGATAGAAGTGCGAAGGTTAGCTTGAGTTATGTTAGTTTAAGCTATGTAGCGTCGTGAGACCACCAAAAAGGACGTCATCTAACGAGATAGTGTTGTTTTCTTGCATGTACGAAACTGCAATAGGTGAAATGTTGTGAAAGTACACAAAACGGCTTGAACAAGCCAGATACTGCGTGTTGTACCGTTACAAGTGCGAAACTGCTATAATGTGATATTCTTGTTAAAGTGCATGCAAGCATCGTGAAACCTTTAAGAACGATGTCATTTAGCGAGATACAGCGTTCTGTACTGCAATAAGTTGGTGAAAAACTGTGAGGTTATGCAAATATCGTAAAATTGAACGAAACAGTGTAATAGAGCGTTTTTCAATACAAGTACGAATGTCAAGTTAGGTTAAGATATGAACCGTCGTAAAACCGCATTAAACAATGTCACTTAGTGAGATGCAGTGTTTTTCACCATTAAAAGTCGGGAACTGCGATATCTAATGTGAAAGCGCATGAAACCGTCGTAATCTTGTAGAAAACATTGTAAAGTTGCGAGTAAAACGTTTTCTAACGATAGAAGTGCGAAGGTTAGGTTAGGTTAGGTTAGTTTAAGCTAGGTAGCGTCGTGAAACTACCAAAAACGACGTCATCTAACGAGATAGTGTTGTTTTATTGCGAGTATTAAACTGCGATAGGTGAAATGTGAATGCACACAAAACGGCATGAACAAGCCAAATACTGCGTGTTCTACCGTTACAAGTGCGAAACTGCTATATTGTGATATTCTCGTTAAAGCGCATGCAAGCATCGTGAAACCTTAAAGAACAATGTCATTTAGCGAGATACAGCGTTCTGTACTGCAATAAGTTGGTGAAAAACTGAGGTTATGCAAATATCGTAATTGTGAACGAAACAGTGTAATAGAGCGTTTTTCAATACAAGTACGAATGTTAGGTTAGGTTAAGATATGAACCGTCGTAAAACCGCATTAAACAATGTCACTTAGTGAGATGCAGTGTTTTTCACCATTACAAGTCGGGAACTGCGATATCTAATGTGAAAGCGCTTGCAAACGTCGTTAGGTTAGGTTAGGTTAGGTTAAGTTAGGTTAGGTCACGTTAGGTTAGGTTAGGTTAGGTTAGGTTTGGTTAGGTTAGGTTAGGTTAGGTTTTGTTAGGTTAGGGTATGTTAGGTAAGGTTTGCTTAGGTTAGGTTAGGTTAGGTTGGGTTAGGTAAGGTTAGGTTAGGTTAAGATATGAACCGCGCTAAAACCGCATTAAACAATGTCACTTAGTGAGATGCTGTGTTTTTCACCATTACAAGTCGGGAACTGCGATATCTAATGTGAAAGCGCATGAAACCGTCGTAATCTTGTAGAAAACATTGTAAAGTAGCGAATAAAACGTTTTCTAACGATAGAAGTGCGAAGGTTCGGTTAGTTTGAGCTAGGTAGCGTCGTGAAACCACCAAAAACGATGTCATCTAACGAGATAGTGTTGTTTTATTGCGAGTGCGAAACTGCGATAGGTGAAATACTGGGAAAGCACACAAAATGGCATGAACTAGCCAGATACTGCGTCTTGTGCTGTTACAAGTGCGAAACTGCTTTATTGTGATATTCTCGTTAAAGCGCATGCAAGTATCGTGAAACCTTAAAGAACGATGTCATTTAGCGAGATACAGCGTTCTGTACTGTAATAAGTTGGTGAGAAACTGTGAGGTCAAGCAAATATCGTAATTGTGAACGAAACAGTGTAATTGAGCGTATTTAGATACAAGTGCGAATGTTAGGTTAGGTTGAGATATCAACCGTCGTAAAACCGCATTAAACAATGTCACTTAGTGAGATGTAGTGTTTTTCAACATTACAAGTCGGGAACTACGATATCTAATGTGAAAGCGCATGAAACCGTCGTAATCTTGTAGAAAACATTGTAAAGTTGCGAGTAAAACGTTTTCTAACGATAGAAGTGCGAAGGTTAGCTTGAGTTATGTTAGTTAAGCTATGTAGCGTCGTGAGACCACCAAAAAGGACGTCATCTAACGAGATAGTGTTGTTTTCTTGCATGTACGAAACTGCAATAGGTGAAATGTTGTGAAAGTACACAAAACGGCTTGAACAAGCCAGATACTGCGTGTTGTACCGTTACAAGTGCGAAACTGCTATAATGTGATATTCTTGTTAAAGCGCATGCAAGCATCGTGAAACCTTAAAGAACGATGTCATTTAGCGAGATACAGCGTTCTGTACTGCAATAAGTTGGTGAAAAACTGTGAGGTTATGCAAATATCGTAATTGTGAACGAAACAGTGTAATAGAGCGTTTTTCAATACAAGTACGAATGTTAGGTTAGGTTAAGATATGAACCGTCGTAAAACCGCATTAAACAATGTCACTTAGTGAGATGCAGTGTTTTTCACCATTACAAGTCGGGAACTGCGATATCTAATGTGAAAGCGCTTGCAAACGTCGTTAGGTTAGGTTAGGTTAGGTTAGGTTAGGTTACGTTAGGTTAGGTTTGGTTAGGTTAGGTTAGGTTAGGTTAGGTTAGGTTATGTTAGGTTAGGTTGGGTTAGGTTAGGTTAGGTTAGGTTAGGTTAAGATATGAACCGCGCTAAAACCGCATTAAACAATGTCACTTAGTGAGATGCAGTGTTTTTCACCTTTACAAGTTGGAAACTGCGATATTTAATGTGAAAGCGCTTGAAACCGTCGTAATGTTGTAGAAAGCAATGTAAAGTAGCGAGTAAAACGTTTTCTAATGATAGAAGTGCGAAGGTTATGTTAGGTTGAGTTATGTTAGTTTAAGCTAGGTAACGTCTTGAAACCACCAAAAACGACGTCATCTAACGAGATAGTGTTGTTTTATTGCGAGTACGAAACTGCGATAGGTAAAATGTTGTGAAAGCACACAAAACGGCATGAACAAGCCAAATACTGCGTGTTGTACCGTTACAAGTGCGAAACTGCTATGTTGTGACATTCTCGGTAAAGCGCATGCAAGTATCGTGAAACCTTAAAGAACGATGTCATTTAGCGAGATACAGCGTTGTGTACTGTAATAAGTTGGTGAGAAACTGTGAGGTCAAGCAAATATCGTAATTGTGAACGAAACAGTGTAATTGAGCGTCTTTAGATACAAGTGCGAATGTTAGGTTAGGTTGACAAATCAACCGTCGTAAAACCGCATTAAACAATGTCACTTAGTGAGATGTAGTGTTTTTCAACATTACAAGTCGGGAACTACGATATCTAATGTGAAAGCGCATGAAACCGTCGTAATCTTGTAGAAAACATTGTAAAGTGGCGAGTAAAACGTTTTCTAACGATAGAAGTGCGAAGGTTAGGTTAGGTTAGGTTAGTTTAAGCTAGGTAGCGTCGTGAAACTACCAAAAACGACGTCATGTAACGAGATAGTGTTGTTTTATTGCATTAAACTGCGATAGGTGAAATGTTGTGAAAGCACACAAAACGGCATGAACAAGCCAAATACTGCGTGTTCTACCGTTACAAGTGCGAAACTGCTATATTGTGATATTCTCGTTAAAGCGCATGCAAGCATCGTGAAACCTTAAAGAACAATGTCATTTAGCGAGATACAGCGTTCTGTACTGCAATAAGTTGGTGAAAAACTGTGAGGTTATGCAAATATCGTAATTGTGAACGAAACAGTGTATTAGAGCGTTTTTATATACAAGTACGAATGTTAGGTTAGGTTAAGATATGAACCGTCGTAAAACCGCATTAAACAATGTCACTTAGTGAGATGCAGTGTTTTTCACCATTACAAGTCGGGAACTGCGATATCTAATGTGAAAGCGCTTGCAAACGTCGTTAGGTTAGGTTAGGTTAGGTTAGGTTACGTTAGGTTAGGTTTGGTTAGGTTAGGTTAGGTTAGGTTAGGTTAGGTTAGGTTATGTTAGGTTAGGTTGGGTTAGGTTAGGTTAGCTTAGGTTAGGTTAAGATATCAACCGCGCTAAAACCGCATTAAACAATGTCACTTAGTGAGATGCAGTGTTTTTCACCTTTACAAGTTGAGAACTGCGATATCTAATGTGAAAGCGCTTGAAACCGTCGTAATGTTGTAGAAAGCATTGTAAAGTAGCGAGTAAAACGTTTTCTAACGATAGAAGTGCGAAGGTTATGTTAGGTTGAGTTATGTTAGTTTAAGCTAGGTAGCGTCGTGAAACCACCAAAAACGACGTCATTTAACGAGATAGTGTTGTTTTATTGCGAGTACGAAAATGCGATAGGTAAAATGTTGTGAAAGCACACAAAACGGCATGAACAAGCCAAATACTGCGTGTTGTACCGTTACAAGTGCGAAACTGCTATGTTGTGACATTCTCGGTAAAGCGCATGCAAGTATCGTGAAACATTAAAGAACGATGTCCTTTAGCGAGATACAGCGTTCTGTACTATAATAGGTTGGTGAGAAACTGTGAGGTCAAGCAAATATCGTAATTGTGAACGAAACAGTGTAATTGAGCGTCTTTAGATACAAGTGCGAATGTTAGGTTAGGTTGACATATCAACCGTCGTAAAACCGCATTAAACAATGTCAATTAGTGAGATGCAGTGTTTTTCACCATTAAATGTGGGGAACTGCGATATCTAATGTGAAAGCGCTTGCAACCGTCGTTAGGTTAGGTTAGGTTAGGTTAAGTTAGGTTAGGTTAGGTTTGCTTAGGTTAGTTTAGGTTGGGTTGGGTTGGGTTAGGTTGGGTTAGGTTAGGTTAGGTTAAGTTAGGTTACGTTAGGTTAGGTTTGGTTAGGTTAGGTTAGGTAAGTTTATGTAAGGTTAGGTTGGGTTAGGTTAGGTTAGGTTACGTTAGGTTAAGGTATGAACCGTCGTAAAACCGCAATAAACAATGTCACTTAGTGAGATGCAGTGTTTTTCACCTTTACAAGTCGGGAACTGCGATATCTAATGTGAAAGCGCTTCCAAACGTCGTTAGGTTAGGTTAGGTTAGGTTAGGTTAGGTTAGGTTAGGTTAGGTTACGTTAGGTTAGGTTAGGTTAGGTTTGGTTAGGTTAGGTTAGGTTAGGTTAGAGTATGTTAGGTAAGGTTTGGTTAGGTTAGGTTAGGTTAGGTTGGGTTAGGTAAGGTTAGGTTAGGTTAAGATATGAACCGCGCTTAAACCGCATTAAACGATGTCACTTAGTGAGATGCTGTGTTTTTCACCATTACAAGTCGGGAACTGCGATATCTAATGTGAAAGCGCATGAAACCGTCGTAATCTTGTAGAAAACATTGTAAAGTAGCGAATAAAACGTTTTCTAACGATAGAAGTGCGAAGGTTCGGTTAGTTTGAGCTAGGTAGCATCGTGAAACCACCAAAAACGATGTCATCTAACGAGATAGTGTTGTTTTATTGCGAGTACGAAACTGCGATAGGTGAAATATTGGGAAAGCACACAAAATGGCATGAACTAGCCAGATACTGCGTCTTGTGCCGTTACAAGTGCGAAACTGCTTTATTGTGATATTCTTGTTAAAGCGCATGCAAGTATCGTGAAACCTTAAAGAACGATGTCATTTAGCGAGATACAGCGTTCTGTACTGTAATAAGTTGGTGAGAAACTGTGAGGTCAAGCAAATATCGTAATTGTGAACGAAACAGTGTAATTGAGCGTATTCAGATACAAGTGCGAATGTTAGGTTAGGTTGAGATATCAACCGTCGTAAAACCGCATTAAACAATGTCACTTAGTGAGATGTTGTGTTTTTCAACATTACAAGTCGGGAACTACGATATCTAATGTGAAAGCGCTTGAAACCATCGTAATCTTGTAGAAAACATTGTAAAGTTGCGATCAAAACGTTTTCTAACGATAGAAGTGCGAAGGTTAGCTTGAGTTATGTTAGTTTAAGCTATGTAGCGTCGTGAGACCACCAAAAAGGACGTCATCTAACGAGATAGTGTTGTTTTCTTGCATGTACGAAACTGCAATAGGTGAAATGTTGTGAAAGTACACAAAACGGCTTGAACAAGCCAGATACTGCGTGTTGTACCGTTACAAGTGCGAAACTGCTATAATGTGATATTCTTGTTAAAGTGCATGCAAGCATCGTGAAACCTTTAAGAACGATGTCATTTAGCGAGATACAGCGTTCTGTACTGCAATAAGTTGGTGAAAAACTGTGAGGTTATGCAAATATCGTAAAATTGAACGAAACAGTGTAATAGAGCGTTTTTCAATACAAGTACGAATGTTAAGTTAGGTTAAAATATGAACCGTCGTAAAACCGCATTAAACAATGTCACTTAGTGAGATGCAGTGTTTTTCACCATTAAAAGTCGGGAACTGCGATATCTAATGTGAAAGCGCATGAAACCGTCGTAATCTTGTAGAAAACATTGTAAAGTTGCGAGTAAAACGTTTTCTAACGATAGAAGTGCGAAGGTTAGGTTAGGTTAGGTTACTTTAAGCTAGGTAGTGTCGTGAAACTACCAAAAACGACGTCATCTAACGAGATAGTGTTGTTTTATTGCGAGTATTAAACTGCGATAGGTGAAATGTTGTGAATGCACACAAAACGGCATGAACAAGCCAAATACTGCGTGTTGTACCGTTACAAGTGCGAAACTGCTATATTGTGATATTCTCGTTAAAGCGCATGCAAGCATCGTGAAACCTTAAAGAACAATGTCATTTAGCGAGATACAGCGTTCTGTACTGCAATAAGTTGGTGAAAAACTGTGAGGTTATGCAAATATCGTAATTGTGAACGAAACAGTGTAATAGAGCGTTTTTCAATATAAGTACGAATGTTAGGTTAGGTTAAGATATGAACCGTCGTAAAACCGCATTAAACAATGTCAGTGAGATGCAGTGTTTTTCACCATTACAAGTCGGGAACAGCGATATCTAATGTGAAAGCGCTTGCAAACGTCGTTAGGTTATGTTAGGTTAGGTTAGGTTAGGTTAGGTTAGGTTACGTTAGGTTAGGTTTGGTTAGGTTAGGTTAGGTTAGGTTAGGTTATGTTAGGTTAGGTTGGGTTAGGTTAGGTTAGGTTAGGTTACGTTAGGTTAAGGTATGAACCGTCGTAAAACCGCAATAAACAATGTCACTTAGTGAGATGCAGTGTTTTTCACCTTTACAAGTTGGGAACTGCGATATCTAATGTGAAAGCGCTTGAAACCGTCGTAATGTTGTAGAAAGCAATGTAAAGTAGCGAGTAAAACGTTTTCTAACGATAGAAGTGCGAAGGTTATGTTAGGTTGAGTTATGTTAGTTTAATCTAGGTAGCGTCGTGAAACTACCAAAAACGACGTCATGTAACGAGATAGTGTTGTTTTATTGCATTAAACTGCGATAGGTGAAATGTTGTGAAAGCACACAAAACGGCATGAACAAGCCAAATACTGCGTGTTCTACCGTTACAAGTGCGAAACTGCTATATTGTGATATTCTCGTTAAAGCGCATGCAAGCATCGTGAAACCTTAAAGAACAATGTCATTTAGCGAGATACAGCGTTCTGTACTGCAATAAGTTGGTGAAAAACTGTGAGGTTATGCAAATATCGTAATTATGAACGAAACAGTGTAATAGAGCGTTTTTCAATACAAGTACGAACGTTAGGTTAGGTTAAGATATGAACCGTCGTAAAACCGCATTAAACAATGTCACTTAGTGAGATGCAGTGTTTTTCACCATTACAAGTCGGGAACTGCGATATCTAATGTGAAAGCGCTTGCAAACGTCGTTAGGTTAGGTTAGGTTAGGTTAGGTTACGTTAGGTTAGGTTTGGTTAGGTTAGGTTAGGTTAGGTTAGGTTAGGTTATGTTAGGTTAGGTTGGGTTAGGTTAGGTTAGGTTAGGTTAAGATATGAACCGCGCTAAAACCGCATTAAACAATGTCACTTAGTGAGATGCAGTGTTTTTCACCTTTACAAGTTGAGAACTGCGATATCTAATGTGAAAGCGCTTGAAACCGTCGTAATGTTGTAGAAAGCATTGTAAAGTAGCGAGTAAAACGTTTTCTAACGATAGAAGTGCGAAGGTTATGTTAGGTTGAGTTATGTTAGTTTAAGCTAGGTAGCGTCGTGAAACCACCAAAAACGACGTCATTTAACGAGATAGTGTTGTTTTATTGCGAGTACGAAAATGCGATAGGTAAAATGTTGTGAAAGCACACAAAACGGCATGAACAAGCCAAATACTGCGTGTTGTACCGTTACAAGTGCGAAACTGCTATGTTGTGACATTCTCGGTAAAGCGCATGCAAGTATCGTGAAACCTTAAAGAACGATGTCCTTTAGCGAGATACAGCGTTCTGTACTGTATTAAGTTGGTGAGAAACTGTGAGGTCAAGCAAATATCGTAATTGTGAACGAAACAGTGTAATTGAGCGTCTTTAGATACAAGTGCGAATGTTAGGTTAGGTTGACATATCAACCGTCGTAAAACCGCATTAAACAATGTCAATTAGTGAGATGCAGTGTTTTTCACCATTAAATGTGGGGAACTGCGATATCTAATGTGAAAGCGCTTGCAACCGTCGTTAGGTTAGGTTAGATTAGGTTAGGTTGGGTTGAGTTGGGTTAGGTTAGGTTAGGTTAGGTTAGGTTGGGTTAGGTTAGGTTAGGTTAGGTTACGTTAGGTTAGGTTACGTTAGGTTAGGTTAGGTTAGGGTACGTTAGGTTAGGTTAGGTTAGGTAAGGATAATTTGGTTAGGTTAGGTAAGGTTAGGTTAGGTTAGGTTAGGTTGGGTTGGGTGTTGGGTTGGGTTGGGTTAGGTTGGGTTAGGTTAGGTTAGGTTACGTTAGGTTAGGTTAGGTTAGGTTACGTTAGGTTATGTTAGGTTAGGTTAGGTTACGTTAGGTTAGGTTAGGTCAGGTAAGGTTAGGTTACGTTAGAATAGGTTAGGTTAGGTTAGGTTACGTTAGGTTAGGTTAAGTTAGGTTAGGTTAGGTTTGGTTAGGTTAGGTTAGGTTAGCTTAGTTTAGGTTAGTTTAGGTTGGGTTGGGTTGGGTTAGGTTGGGTTAGGTTAGGTTAGGTTAGGTTAGGTTGGGTTAGGTTAGTTAAGGTTAGGTTACGTTAGGTTAGGTTGGGTTGGGTTGGCTTAGGTTAGGTTAGGTTAGGAAAGGTTAGGTTAGGTTAGGTTAGGTTACGTTAGGTTAAGGTATGAACCGTCGTAAAACCGCTATAAACAATGTCACTTAGTGAGATGCAGTGTTTTTCACCTTTACAAGTTGGGAACTGTGATATCTAATGTGAAAGCGCTTGAAACAGTCGTAATGTTGTAGAAAGCAATGTAAAGTAGCGAGTAAAACGTTTTCTAACGATAGAAGTGCGAAGGTTATGTTAGGTTGAGTTATGCTAGTTTAAGCTAGGTAGCGTCGTGAAACTACCAAAAACAACGTCATCTAACGAGATAGTGTTGTTTTATTGCGAGTACGAAACTGCGATAGGTGAAATGTTGTGAAAGCACACAAAACGGCATGAACAAGCCAAATACTGCGTGTTGTACCGTTACAAGTGCGAAACTGCTATGTTGTGATATTCTCGTTAAAGCGCATGCAAGCATCGTGAAACCTTAAAGAACGATGTCATTTAGCGAGATACAGCTGTACTGCAATAAGTTGGTGAAAAACTGTGAGGTTATGCAAATATCCTAATTGTGAACGAAACAGTGTAATAGAGCGTTTTAATACAAGTGCGAATGTTAGGTTAGGTTAAGATATGAACCGTCGTAAAACCGCATTAAATAATGTCACTTAGTGAGATGCAGTGTTTTTCACCATTACAAGTCGGGAACTGCGATATCTAATGTGAAAGCGCTTGCAAACGTCGTTAGGTTAGGTTAGGTTAGGTTAGGTTAGGTTAGGTCACGTTAGGTTAGGTTAGGTTAGGTTAGGTTAGGTTTGGTTAGGTTAGGTTAGGTTAGGTTAGGTTAGGTTAGGGTATGTTAGGTAAGGTTTGCTTAGGTTAGGTTAGGTTAGGTTGGGTTAGGTAAGGTTAGGTTAGGTTAAGATATGAACCGCGCTAAAACCGCATTAAACAATGTCACTTAGTGAGATGCTGTGTTTTTCACCATTACAAGTCGGGAACTGCGATATCTAATGTGAAAGCGCATGAAACCGTCGTAATCTTGTAGAAAACATTGTAAAGTAGCGAATAATACGTTTTCTAACGATAGAAGTGCGAAGGTTCGGTTAGTTTGAGCTAGGTAGCGTCGTGAGACCACCAAAAAGGACGTCATCTAACGAGATAGTGTTGTTTTCTTGCATGTACGAAACTGCAATAGGTGAAATGTTGTGAAAGTACACAAAACGGCTTGAACAAGCCAGATACTGCGTGTTGTACCGTTACAAGTGCGAAACTGCTATAATGTGATATTCTTGTTAAAGTGCATGCAAGCATCGTGAAACCTTTAAGAACGATGTCATTTAGCGAGATACAGCGTTCTGTACTGCAATAAGTTGGTGAAAAACTGTGAGGTTATGCAAATATCGTAAAATTGAACGAAACAGTGTAATAGAGCGTTTTTCAATACAAGTACGAATGTCAAGTTAGGTTAAGATATGAACCGTCGTAAAACCGCATTAAACAATGTCACTTAGTGAGATGCAGTGTTTTTCACCATTAAAAGTCGGGAACTGCGATATCTAATGTGAAAGCGCATGAAACCGTCGTAATCTTGTAGAAAACATTGTAAAGTTGCGAGTAAAACGTTTTCTAACGATAGAAGTGCGAAGGTTAGGTTAGGTTAGGTTAGTTTAAGCTAGGTAGCGTCGTGAAACTACCAAAAACGACGTCATCTAACGAGATAGTGTTGTTTTATTGCGAGTATTAAACTGCGATAGGTGAAATGTGAATGCACACAAAACGGCATGAACAAGCCAAATACTGCGTGTTCTACCGTTACAAGTGCGAAACTGCTATATTGTGATATTCTCGTTAAAGCGCATGCAAGCATCGTGAAACCTTAAAGAACAATGTCATTTAGCGAGATACAGCGTTCTGTACTGCAATAAGTTGGTGAAAAACTGAGGTTATGCAAATATCGTAATTGTGAACGAAACAGTGTAATAGAGCGTTTTTCAATACAAGTACGAATGTTAGGTTAGGTTAAGATATGAACCGTCGTAAAACCGCATTAAACAATGTCACTTAGTGAGATGCAGTGTTTTTCACCATTACAAGTCGGGAACTGCGATATCTAATGTGAAAGCGCTTGCAAACGTCGTTAGGTTAGGTTAGGTTAGGTTAAGTTAGGTTAGGTTAGGTTTGGTTAGGTTAGGTTAGGTTTGCTTAGGTTAGTTTAGGTTGGGTTGGGTTGGGTTAGGTTGGGTTAGGTTAGGTTAGGTTAGGTTAGGGTAGGTTAGGTTACGTTAGGTTAGGTTTGGTTAGGTTAGGTTAGGTAAGGTTATGTAAGGTTAGGTTGGGTTAGGTTAGGTTAGGTTACGTTAGGTTAAGGTATGAACCGTCGTAAAACCGCAATAAACAATGTCACTTAGTGAGATGCAGTGTTTTTCACCTTTACAAGTTGGGAACTGCGATATCTAATGTGAAAGCGCTTGAAACCGTCGTAATGTTGTAGAAAGCAATGTAAAGTAGCGAGTAAAACGTTTTCTAACGATAGAAGTGCGAAGGTTATGTTAGGTTGAGTTATGTTAGTTTAAGCTAGGTAGCGTCGTGAAACCACCAAAAACGACGTCATCTAACGAGATAGTGTTGTTTTATTGCGAGTACGAAACTGCGATAGGTAAAATGTTGTGAAAGCACACAAAACGGCATGAACAAGCCAAATACTGCGTGTTGTACCGTTACAAGTGCGAAACTGCTATGTTGTGACATTCTCGGTAAAGCGCATGCAAGTATCGTGAAACCTTAAAGAACGATGTCATTTAGCGAGATACAGCGTTGTGTACTGTAATAAGTTGGTGAGAAACTGTGAGGTCAAGCAAATATCGTAATTGTGAACGAAACAGTGTAATTGAGCGTCTTTAGATACAAGTGCGAATGTTAGGTTAGGTTGACAAATCAACCGTCGTAAAACCGCATTAAACAATGTCACTTAGTGAGATGTAGTGTTTTTCAACATTACAAGTCGGGAACTACGATATCTAATGTGAAAGCGCATGAAACCGTCGTAATCTTGTAGAAAACATTGTAAAGTGGCGAGTAAAACGTTTTCTAACGATAGAAGTGCGAAGGTTAGGTTAGTTTGAGTTATGTTAGTTTAAGCTAGGTAGCGTCGTGAAACTACCAAAAACAACGTCATCTAAGGAGATAGTGTTGTTTTATTGCGAGTACGAAACTGCGATAGGTGAAATGTTGTGAAAGCACACAAAACGGCATGAACAAGCCAAATACTGCGTGTTGTACCGTTACAAGTGCGAAACTGCTATGTTGAGATATTCTCGTTAAAGCGCATGCAAGCATCGTGAAACCTTAAAGAACGATGTCATTTAGCGAGATACAGCGTTCTGTACTGCAATAAGTTGGTGAAAAACTGTGAGGTTATGCAAATATCGTAATTGTGAACGAAACAGTGTAATAGAGCGTTTTTTAATACAAGTGCGAATGTTAGGTTAGGTTAAGATATGAACCGTCGTAAAACCGCATTAAATAATGTCACTTAGTGAGATGCAGTGTTTTTCACCATTACAAGTCGGGAACTGCGATATCTAATGTGAAAGCGCTTGCAAACGTCGTTAGGTTAGGTTAGGTTAGGTTAGGTTAGGTTAGGTTAGGTCACGTTAGGTTAGGTTAGGTTAGGTTAGGTTTGGTTAGGTTAGGTTAGGTTAGGTTTTGTTAGGTTAGGGTATGTTAGGTAAGGTTTGCTTAGGTTAGGTTAGGTTAGGTTGGGTTAGGTAAGGTTAGGTTAGGTTAAGATATGAACCGCGCTAAAACCGCATTAAACAATGTCACTTAGTGAGATGCTGTGTTTTTCACCATTACAAGTCGGGAACTGCGATATCTAATGTGAAAGCGCATGAAACCGTCGTAATCTTGTAGAAAACATTGTAAAGTAGCGAATAAAACGTTTTCTAACGATAGAAGTGCGAAGGTTCGGTTAGTTTGAGCTAGGTAGCGTCGTGCCCTATCGGAAAAATTGCCATGGTGGATACTGGAAAACATGGTGGGCGTAGTGGAAATAATAGTGGGCATGGTGGAAATAATAGTGGGCATGGTGGAAATTATGATGGCTATGGTGGGACGTAGTGGAAAATATGGTGGTTAAGCCGAGACATACTGGGTGGTATGGTGTACAGATGATAAGTAAAGTGGAAATGATGGTGGAAAGCAGAGGCTAGATAGTGGGCAATAATGGGACACTCTGCCCACCATTGCGATGATGCTGGGAAGCCCTAAGCATATGGTGGGTGGTGCTTATTATGGTGGGCTACATGGTGTACCAAGCTGAGAAACTCTTCCCACCATTGCGATAATGCTGGGAAGCACTAAGCAGATGATGGGTGCTGCTTTTTATGGTGGGCCACTTGGTGTACCAAGCTGAGAAGCTCTGCCCACCATCGCGATAATGCTAAGAAGCAGTAAGCAGATGATGGGTGGGCTTAAAATGGCGGGCAATTTATTTATTTACAGTATTTATTTGCAGTACCTCAAAGGCCCCAATTAAGGGGTTTTACATGAGGGGTGTACCAAGTTGGGATCTGTACACTACATGTTCTACTACCATGATTTCCACCAAAGGTTAGGCCTACTGACCGAGCCCGTACAATTGTGTTATCCGTGCTTCCGGGTTTCAGAATACACGATTACGACGATTAAGTATGACAATACAGCGCAGCCATATGGCATCAATTAACCTAAATGAAGCATTTTTCATTGTGTATGGTGTCCGCTCAAGAAGCAACAAACATCGATGCGACGCGATTAAAGCACTCCCAGAGAACGTAATTAAGTGTCTTCTCACCGACACCCGCCGGTCGCACTCGCCGGCACTTCTCTAGCTTTTGTACGAGAACTCAGACGTGGCAATTCATGTGCTTGGTGAACCAATATGATAGCGTAATGTTTCCGGCACACTGCATTCGTTTTGGCCAAGCCGTTATGTAGTTGTTGCTTTAGCAAAAGAGCTACAGCATTGCGCTGGCGCGACCGCCCTCTACATTGCGCGAAAAGCATTCCAATACTCAATCAAATAAATTAGGCGGGCGTATCTATGGAATGAGCCTAGAAGCGTCATAAAGCGTGAGCAGATGTCGCCCTTTAGAACGAGCGCGAAACGGATATTAAACTTGACAGACCCCACCGGTAAACTGTTGCTGCTCCCCAGTCCACTTGGTTTTTTTTTTTTTCTTGAAGTTGTGAATTGTAAAAAAACAAATCGCACTAGTGCCATTAACATAGTGGCAATCGTTACAGGCCGCAGTTGCTTGTGTTTAATAAATGTGCAATTTTTAGTAGCAGGTGTAGTTCTTGTCTATGTTGTGTACACGACAAACATAAGTTAAACCTTAAGTTTGTATGCCAACTAAGTATTTAACACACACTCAACGTCATGTTGGTGTGGCGCAGTGGTTAGCGTCTTCGCCTTGGGATCCGCAGGTTGCACGTTCGATCCTCCGTGGCGCCTTGTTTTTTTTTTTTATGGGACGGGTGTTTTTTATGTCGTTTTTATAGAATTGTTTTTTATTTTTTGTGGCAGCTCGTCACGGTGATTCTGACGTCATTTCGCGCTCAAGTGTTGCCGGCGCTGCAGCACCCACCATACCCACCATGCGCCATGGTGGGCGTTTCCCACCATTCACCCACTACATTAATCCACTATAATGGTGGGTGGTGGTTTCCACCATGCCCACCATTCGTTTTTTTCCAATAGGGGTGAAACCACCAAAAACGATGTCATCTAACGAGATAGTGTTGTTTTATTGCGAGTACGAAACTGCGATAGGTGAAATACTGGGAAAGCACACAAAATGGCATGAACTAGCCAGATACTGCGTCTTGTGCCGTTACAAGTGCGAAACTGCTTTATTGTGATATTCTCGTTAAAGCGCATGCAAGTATCGTGAAACCTTAAAGAACGATGTCATTTAGCGAGATACAGCGTTCTGTACTGTAATAAGTTGGTGAGAAACTGTGAGGTCAAGCAAATATCGTAATTGTGAACGAAACAGTGTAATTGAGCGTATTTAGATACAAGTGCGAATGTTAGGTTAGGTTGAGATATCAACCGTCGTAAAACCGCATTAAACAATGTCACTTAGTGAGATGTAGTGTTTTTCAACATTACAAGTCGGGAACTACGATATCTAATGTGAAAGCGCATGAAACCGTCGTAATCTTGTAGAAAACATTGTAAAGTTGCGAGTAAAACGTTTTCTAACGATAGAAGTGCGAAGGTTAGCTTGAGTTATGTTAGTTAAGCTATGTAGCGTCGTGAGACCACCAAAAAGGACGTCATCTAACGAGATAGTGTTGTTTTCTTGCATGTACGAAACTGCAATAGGTGAAATGTTGTGAAAGTACACAAAACGGCTTGAACAAGCCAGATACTGCGTGTTGTACCGTTACAAGTGCGAAACTGCTATAATGTGATATTCTTGTTAAAGCGCATGCAAGCATCGTGAAACCTTAAAGAACGATGTCATTTAGCGAGATACAGCGTTCTGTACTGCAATAAGTTGGTGAAAAACTGTGAGGTTATGCAAATATCGTAATTGTGAACGAAACAGTGTAATAGAGCGTTTTTCAATACAAGTACGAATGTTAGGTTAGGTTAAGATATGAACCGTCGTAAAACCGCATTAAACAATGTCACTTAGTGAGATGCAGTGTTTTTCACCATTACAAGTCGGGAACTGCGATATCTAATGTGAAAGCGCTTGCAAACGTCGTTAGGTTAGGTTAGGTTAGGTTACGTTAGGTTAGGTTTGGTTAGGTTAGGTTAGGTTAGGTTAGGTTAGGTTATGTTAGGTTAGGTTGGGTTAGGTTAGGTTAGGTTAGGTTAGGTTAAGATATGAACCGCGCTAAAACCGCATTAAACAATGTCACTTAGTGAGATGCAGTGTTTTTCACCTTTACAAGTTGGAAACTGCGATATTTAATGTGAAAGCGCTTGAAACCGTCGTAATGTTGTAGAAAGCAATGTAAAGTAGCGAGTAAAACGTTTTCTAATGATAGAAGTGCGAAGGTTATGTTAGGTTGAGTTATGTTAGTTTAAGCTAGGTAACGTCTTGAAACCACCAAAAACGACGTCATCTAACGAGATAGTGTTGTTTTATTGCGAGTACGAAACTGCGATAGGTAAAATGTTGTGAAAGCACACAAAACGGCATGAACAAGCCAAATACTGCGTGTTGTACCGTTACAAGTGCGAAACTGCTATGTTGTGACATTCTCGGTAAAGCGCATGCAAGTATCGTGAAACCTTAAAGAACGATGTCATTTAGCGAGATACAGCGTTCTGTACTATAATAGGTTGGTGAGAAACTGTGAGGTCAAGCAAATATCGTAATTGTGAACGAAACAGTGTAATTGAGCGTCTTTAGATACAAGTGCGAATGTTAGGTTAGGTTGACATATCAACCGTCGTAAAACCGCATTAAACAATGTCAATTAGTGAGATGCAGTGTTTTTCACCATTAAATGTGGGGAACTGCGATATCTAATGTGAAAGCGCTTGCAACCGTCGTTAGGTTAGGTTAGGTTAGGTTAAGTTAGGTTAGGTTAGGTTTGCTTAGGTTAGTTTAGGTTGGGTTGGGTTGGGTTAGGTTGGGTTAGGTTAGGTTAGGTTAAGTTAGGTTACGTTAGGTTAGGTTTGGTTAGGTTAGGTTAGGTAAGTTTATGTAAGGTTAGGTTGGGTTAGGTTAGGTTAGGTTACGTTAGGTTAAGGTATGAACCGTCGTAAAACCGCAATAAACAATGTCACTTAGTGAGATGCAGTGTTTTTCACCTTTACAAGTTGGGAACTGCGATATCTAATGTGAAAGCGCTTGAAACCATCGTAATGTTGTAGAAAGCAATGTAAAGTAGCGAGTAAAACGTTTTCTAACGATAGAAGTGCGAAGGTTATGTTAGGTTGAGTTATGTTAGTTTAAGCTAGGTAGCGTCGTGAAACCACCAAAAAAGACGTCATCTAACGAGATAGTGTTGTTTTATTGCGAGTACGAAACTGCGATAGGTAAAATGTTGTGAAAGCACACAAAACGGCATGAACAAGCCAAATACTGCGTGTTGTACCGTTACAAGTGCGAAACTGCTATGTTGTGACATTCTCGGTAAAGCGCATGCAAGTATCGTGAAACCTTAAAGAACGATGTCATTTAGCGAGATACAGCGTTGTGTACTGTAATAAGTTGGTGAGAAACTGTGAGGTCAAGCAAATATCGTAATTGTGAACGAAACAGTGTAATTGAGCGTCTTTAGATACAAGTGCGAATGTTAGGTTAGGTTGACAAATCAACCGTCGTAAAACCGCATTAAACAATGTCACTTAGTGAGATGTAGTGTTTTTCAACATTACAAGTCGGGAACTACGATATCTAAAGTGAAAGCGCATGAAACCGTCGTAATCTTGTAGAAAACATTGTAAAGTGGCGAGTAAAACGTTTTCTAACGATAGAAGTGCGAAGGTTAGGTTAGGTTAGGTTAGTTTAAGCTAGGTAGCGTCGTGAAACTACCAAAAACGACGTCATCTAACGAGATAGTGTTGTTTTATTGCGAGTACGAAACTGCGATAGGTGAAATACTGGGAAAGCACACAAAATGGCATGAACTAGCCAGATACTGCGTCTTGTGCCGTTACAAGTGCGAAACTGCTTTATTGTGATATTCTCGTTAAAGCGCATGCAAGTATCGTGAAACCTTAAAGAACGATGTCATTTAGCGAGATACAGCGTTTTGTACTGCAATAAGTTGGTGAAAAACTGGGAGGTTATGCAAATATCGTAATTGTGAACAAAACAGTGTAATAGAGCGTTTTTAGATACAAGTGCGAATGTTAGGTTAGGTTAAGATATGAACCGCATTAAACAATGTCAATTAGTGAGATGCAGTGTTTTTCACCATTAAATGTGGGGAACTGCGATACCTAATGTGAAAGCGCTTGCAACCGTCGTTAGGTTAGGTTAGGTTAGGTTAGGTTTGGTTAGGTTAGGTTAGGTTAGGTTAGATTAGGTTAGGTTGGGTTGAGTTGGGTTAGGTTAGGTTAGGTTAGGTTAGGTTAGGTTAGGTTGGGTTAGGTTAGGTTAGGTTAGGTTACGTTAGGTTAGGTCAGGTTACGTTAGGTTAGGTTACGTTAGGTTAGGTTAGGTTAGGTAAGGATAATTTGGTTAGGTTAGGTAAGGTTAGGTTAGGTTAGGTTGGGTTGGGTGTTGTTGGGTTGGGTTGGGTTGGGTTAGGTTAGGTTAGGTTACGTTAGGTTAGGTTAGGTTACGTTAGGTTATGTTAGGTTAGGTTAGGTTACGTTAGGTTAGGTTAGGTCAGGTAAGGTTAGGTTACGTTAGAATAGGTTAGGTTAGGTTACGTTAGGTTAGGTTAAGTTAGGTTAGGTTAGGTTTGGTTAGGTTAGGTTAGGTTAGCTTAGGTTAGTTTAGGTTGGGTTGGGTTGGGTTAGGTTGGGTTAGGTTAGGTTAGGTTAGGTTAGGTTGGGTTAGGTTAGTTTAGGTTAGGTTACGTTAGGTTAGGTTGGGTTGGGTTGGCTTAGGTTAGGTTAG